>NW_013657648.1:221229-236840 GCF_000142905.1 Thecamonas trahens ATCC 50062
TTACCGTTCCCTTACCCGTCCCGTACCTTCCTTCCCCCCCTCCCCCCCCCCCCCACCCCCCACCCCAACCCCCACCCGCCACCCACCCTCATCACGTCAGCCCACTTCACGCCCTCACACACACACACCCCACACGCTCATCACACACCACACGCCACACACTCCACGTCCACCACCCTCCCCACACTCTACACTAAGTCACCCACTCTGCCTCGAATCCCCCCTCACGCACCTCGTCCCGCATCGTGCCGTGGGTCATGGCCTCCTCGTCGCGCTGGTCGTCTGGCTCGTGGTCGCCCAAGACGCCGCCGGAACCGATGGCTGGCATCAGTAGAGTCAAGATGGCGGAGAGGTCTAGCAGTGCATCTGGTCCAAGCTCACGCTCGCTGCCGCCTGCGTATACGGGTCATGCTGTTCAGGAGGGCTGGTCCGAGGGCAATCAGACGCTGGTGGGCGATGCGGCGACGGCGCTCAAGTACCTCTGGGCCGCCACCCGCAAGGAGAAGCGCAACTGGATGGTCGGCGTCTTTACTGTGGCGCTGGTCGTCTTCTTTGTCACTGTCCTCCGCAACAATGTCGAACGCTCGCCACTCATCTTCTGGCGCCTGGCCGAGCTCTCGGCCGGCGAGACCGACGCCCTGCTCACGCCGACGAGCTCAGCCCGGAGTGCCCGCCCGGGCGAATCACCGCTGCTCGACCCGGCCATGTCTGACGGCGTGCCGTTGGTCAACTTCACCCACATACGGCAGCAGTGGGAGGAATTTCGCAATCTACACGGCGAGTCGGCCCTTGTCTCGTCGATTGTGCCGCGGTGGTACCTCCTCGGTCGCGTGCGCAACCGCGACGTGCCGACCCGAGTCTCGTCGGCCATCTTTGTTGTCTATGACTCGCACAAGGAGCTGGCCGCCGGCATCGGCCGCAACTTTAACCACCGTGCATTGGGCGAGGCCGAGACCCATGTGTCGTCGCCGCTGCTGCGGACGCTTGGCCTCGGCGCCAACCGCGGCGACCGCATCCTGCTCTCGCTCGAGGCCGACCAGCTCCTCCCGCTACTCAACGTCGAGTCGGTCGGCTTTAATCTTGATCTTCTCGCGCAGCTGCTCAACAACCCGATCGGCCTCCTTGCTGGCGCTCCCGGCGTGGCTGTCGAGACCGGCGACGTTGATGTCGATGTCAACACAACGGTGAATACCGGCGACACAGTCGACTTTGGGCAGAACACCCTGTTGCCGTTCCTCTCCGGGCTCGGCCTCAACACCTCGGTCCTCACGCCTCAAGTCCTCGACGGGCTGCTCGGCCCGGTCGCCAATCAGTCGGTCCCTGTGGCGGCGCAGCTTGCGGCTGCTGGCCTCCAGCTCTCGCTCGCCGACCTGGTGCCGGGACTAGATGTGCTCTCAGGCCTCGATACCGGCGCGACCTCACCCGACGGCGACAACTCGACCAACATCGGCCTCTCGTGGGACTATGCTGTCATCGACGACATCCAGTCGCCCGGCGGCAAGTTCCCGGACGCGCTCGGCAACGTTGTCCTCATTGACTCACATCAGTTTGAAAAGGTGCTGCTTGCCCAGATCCGCGAGCTCATCGCCAACCCGCTGGTGGTCCTTGGCTTGCAGGCACTCGAGACCCAGGCCGGGCTCACCGTCCCCATCGTGGACACCATTACCGACTTTCTCGCAGACTTTCGCATGGAGGACTACGCGCTCACCGTGGCTGCCAACTACCGCGCGCGAGAGACGGCGTACGTCAAGACCACGGATGAGGGCCTCAAGACCGAGATGGCGTACTTTGCCAACGAGATCTACGGCCTCGTTGGCTACAACTCGTCAGTCGACATCGAACTGCCCATCTACCTCGCCCTCGAAGGCACTGAGATCATCCGGCTCTTCCTCGACCAAATCTTCAACTCGGTCGTCTTTGTCATCTCGCTCCTCTCTGCGCTGCTCATCTACTCGCTCATGCTCTCTAACGTGGAAGAGAAAACGTTCGAGTACGGCATGCTCCGCGCGCTTGGCATGCGCCAGCACGCGCTCATCTTTCTGCTTGTTGTCCAAGCGCTCTCCTTTGCAATTCCTGGCATCATCATTGGATGGGCGGTGGCGTTTGTGGTCGACCTCATTCCGGCGTGGCTCATTGCGGAGTTCTCGGACACCGATGCGCGGTACGGGATCAACCCGACGCCACTCTACCTCTCGCTCGCCATCGGGCTCATTGTTCCGCTCCTCGCCAACTGGGTGCCCATCCGGCGGGCTCTCTCGTCGACGCTCCGCAACGCGCTCGACGTCTACCACCAGACCAACTCCGAGACGGTGGTCCGGGTCATCAAGCTCGAGTCGCTCGGTCTCTCGGGCTGGCAGACTGCGCTGGCCGTGACGCTTGTCGGCGTCGGCTTTGTCACCTACTACATGATCCCGTACGCGTTCACCTACAACGACTTTGGCCTCCTCCTCACCATCCTTAACGGCATCCTGCTCGGCATTGTGCTCGGCCTCGCCATGGTTGCCCAGGTCCTCCAGCCGTACACCGAGTGGGCCTTTCTCTGGAGCATGGTGTGGGGAACCGAGACTCGGCTCGCCCCGCTCATCCGCAAGAACCTCGGCGGCCATCGGTCGCGCAACCGCAAGACCGCCCTCATGTTCACCACCTCGCTTGCCTTTCTCATCTTTGCCGGCTCGCTCTTTGCCCTACAGGAGGCGCTCATCAAGGACCTCATTGCCGGCTTCTTTGGATCGGACATTGCTGTCCTCTCGTTTGCCTGGGAGCACATGCTCAACGAAGACGCACTCCGCGACTTTCTCGACGACAATCTAGGCACGCTCGTCGCCTCGTTCTCGTTTGGCACCCAGAGCATCGACCTCTCGGACCTCATGTCCAAGTCGCGAATGTCGTCCATCGTCGACTTTCCACGCGTCTCGCAGCCCCTCCACGCCATCGACGCCAACTGGCTCCAGACCGCCTACACCAAGTACTACATACCGACCGAGGTCGCAGAAGGCTTTGACTACGCCCAAACATCCAACGGCAAGGACGACGTCGCGGCCTCGCTCTACACACACGCCGGTACCGCACGCCTCTCCATCGAGCCGGCCCGCATCTCCGTCCCGCTCCCGCTCGGCTCTGGCTATGACAGCAACCGCGGTGCGGTGAACCGCTCGGCCGAGCTCGAACTCTCATACACCCAGTACTTTGACACCATTGTCTCCGAGTCGCTCCGCGACCGGGTCTCGCTCGATGTCGACACGCCGCAAGCGCTCACCCTCCGCTACGATGTCTCCGAGTCGGCCACGGTCTCGTACAAGCGGCTGGGCAAGGCCCGGGCCATGGTCCGCAAGTTCCCAGGCTTTTTCGTGTCGTCGTACCGCCAGTTTGCACCGTTCAACCCCATCCTCATCCGGTTTGATCAGTATGCGGAGGCGCTCGAGCGGGCATACAATCTCACCTCGCTCCAGTCCAAGCTCCCGCAGCCGGAGCGCGGCGTCGCGCCCAAGGGCTCGCTCATTGTCCGCATGAGCACCGGCGCGTCGACCGAGGACCGCGAATCCATCGTCAACGGCATGCGTAACTTTATCCAGAACGACCTCATCCAAGTCATCGACGTCGTCGAGCTGATCAAGTCGACGTCGATCGCCACCGAAATGCTCCAGCTCTTCTTCATCATTGTCTCGGTCATCACCTCGCTGCTCTGCTTCTTTGTCCTTTTCCTCTCGTTCACCGCCAATGTCAATGAGAACTCGTGGGAAATCGGCGTACTCCGCGCTCTCGGGCTCTCGTCGGCCCAGGCGCTGCGGGTGTACATCTACGAGGCGCTCTCGCTCACGCTCGCCTCCATGGTCATGGGCACCATCATCGGCCTCCTCACCGCAGTCGCCCTCACGCTTCAGATGGGCCTCTTTACCGAGTCGCCGTTTGTCTTCCAGTTCCCGACGCTTCTCTTTTGCGTCGTCGTCGTCCTCTCCATCGGCGTCACACTCATTGGCTCGTGGCTCCCGGCCCGCTCCATCATGGGCAAGGAAATCGCCATCGTGCTCAAAGAGGCGTAGTCGCACCCCCGCCGGGGCTCAGTACCTCGGCTGACGGCTCATACCCCAGCAGCAGCCCGTACCGCGCCATGTCCTCTTCTAGTCCGCGCTGCATAAACTCGAGCGGCCCGCCAGGAACTATCCCCAACCCGGTCTCCGGCATGCTCTCTAGCGCGTCGTGGACAGGCGCCGGCGAGCCAACAGGCGGGAGCTTGGCTAGCGCGTTGAGTGCCGACGGGCTCGATGGTGACAGCGGCGCCAGCCGCGAGCCGTGCCGCCGCGCCACCGGCGAGAGTGGCGCTCTGCCTCCTCCGCTCACTGAACCTGGACTTGACGCGCTCGGCGAGCCTTGCCGCGCCATCGGGCTGGCCGGCGACGCAAGCGCCGCGTACCGAGCCCGCGACACAGATGCTGCTGATCGCGTCGCCCGCTCGGCGTGCTCTTTGCTCAGCTGCGAGCGGAGCGAGCGGAGCTGTGCCATTTGCGCCGACGAAGCCGCCGCCGCCTCGTCCTCCAGCATCCTGGTGCGCTGCGCGTCCTCCAACCGAGCCATAAGCAGCGGAGCACGGGTGTTAGGCCGCGGCATGGCCGGTGCGCCCGCCCGGGCATGTGCAGGCTGCGGACGCCGGTCAAGATTCATCGTCGCCCGGCCAGGGCGCCAGGGGTCGGCTAGCGCCGCGCCTGGCGCCCGCACCGCCGCCAGGGCCCGCCCGTTGGCCAGATTCGGACTTGCCATCAGTGGCGCCATCCGGTAGTCGGGCGAGGGCGAGCGGCTGGCTTGCTCGCGGGAGCGTGCATCTGCCGCAGCTTGCTCGCGCGCCGGCCGGCGGGCTGGCGGAACGGGAGATGGCGACGGCGACGGCGATGGCGATGGCGATGACGGAGCCGGGCGCCGCGCGGGCGGTTCTTGCTCGGCTGGCCGCTGTACAGTTGGCAGGTACGATGCGTCGCGCTGCTTTTCGCGCTGCAGGTCGGCAAGCTGGCGCTGGAGGCGTGCCGACTCGCGGGCTTCTGCGGCAGCCTCGGTCGCGGCCTCGGCCTCGCGGCGGGCCTTACGCTCCTCGATCTGGGCGCGGAGTGCAGCCTGGTGCTCGGTCTGGGCGTCGGCGCGGACCTGGGCCTTGTCAGCCGGATTGAGAGCCTCAAACTGGGCATACGACGATGGGCGTGCGGACGGGGTGGCGGCGGCACCGGTCGCCTGCGTGTTGTTGCGGGGCATGTTCGGCGGCAGCGGCTCGCCGTGCGCGAGCGAGGTCGCAACTCGAGCGAGCTGCTTCTCCTCGACGTCGCGTTCGTACATCTCCTGTATTTCGGCCTGGATGCGAGCGAGATCACGCTGATCCTCCTCGCGGCGGCGGTCCTTCTCCAGCTCCTTGGCGAGGCGCTTCATCTCAATCTGCTGCAAGAGCTCGGCCTGCGACTCGCGCTCGCGCTGCCGGCGGCGGCGCTGGTCGTCGGTGTCATCAAAGGCGCCAGCGGTGGAGAACCGTGACGCCCGCATCGACTGCTCGCGGATCTCGGTCCTCAACAGTGAGGCCTTTTGCGAGGCATGGGCTTGCTCCGACTCGATGAGGCGAGCAAGGTGCGAGCTGGTGTCGGGAGCAGCCCGGCGCTCAGGCGAGGCATACCAGGCCGGCCGGCTCGGGCCGCCGGAGCCGGACGCTTCACCACGAGTGATAAGCGAGTCGGCGTTGCGGAGGTTGGAGACTACCTGGCCGGACGTGGTGTCACGGAGCGGCGAGCCGCCACCACCCTTGGTCGGCGAGCGCGAGGCGGCGGCGGCCGACGAAGCAAAGAGCGGTGGAACGCCACCGGCGTCGACACCGGCAAGCGTTACGCTTGACCGTCCGCGGAGCGGTGAGTGCCCACCTGAAGCGTCACCGGCAGACATGTACGAGTTGATGTCTGCCTCGAGGCGGGCATCGTCGGCCTGGAGGCGGCGAGCCTCGGCCTCCTTCCGCTGGCGGTTCTCCTCCATCTGCGCCTCCAGCGTGCGGCGGTAAGCAGCTTGCTTGGCCTTCTCCGCCGGCGAGCGCGGGAGCGACGAGATTCGCCGGTGGGCGCCGACAACAGCGTCCGCCCGCGCAGCATGGTCAGCGTCCATCGAGTTGTTGAGCGGCGAGAGCTCCGACTCGGTGTTGGAGGTCACATGGCCCGAAGTCCGTGAGCGGGCAGCCGAGGTGGCAAGCGGATCAAGCGAGGCCACCAGCTCCTGCCGCCGTCCGCGCTCACTGGGCGAGCCGAGTGCGCCCCGGTTTCGGCGGCCTACATCGTGACGATGGCCGACCCGGGCGAGCTGCTCGCCAAGCGAAGGCCGAACAGGCGATAGCGGGCCGGCAGGAGCCAGCGGCGGCCGGGTGCTGTCCGGTGCACCAAAGAGCTTCCGCGAGACGACCTCGTGCTCGAGCTGGGCCTTCCTCGGGTTGAGCGCATCGACCGGATGGATCGCTCCGCCTCCCGCGGCCTTTTGGGCGCGCAGGGCACGTAGCGTGCGCGAGACAACAGCAGCCTCGTGCTCACGAACGTAGACAGAAGCAGCAGTGGAGCGGCCGCCCGAGCGGACAGCTTCTGGAGAGGTCCGTGCCGTCCGGATCTGCGCATCGAGCGCCGAGGCATAGGCTCGCGGGTTGGGCGGCGGGAGGGCCGACGACGGCGTGTTGGCGGACAATCGTGCGGCGACCACCCCATACCGCGGGGTATAGCCACGAGGCATAGAGCCAAGACGGATGTGAAGGTGGTGTTTGGGAGAGGGAGGGGAGGAGGGGAGGAGTGGCGCGCCAACGGACGGACGAATCATGTTGGAAGTTCGGGGAAGGGGGGGGGGGGGGGCATTGGCCACTCGTTGAACACATTGAACACATGGAATATTTGGGAATGGCATTGCTTGCAGTTGTATGTATGGGTAGAGGGGGGGGGGGGGGGGGGGATGATTTGCTGTACGTGTGTTTGTATGTATGTGTGTGAAGGTGGGAGAAGATCAAGTACCAGGTTCGACAATGGTGGTGATGGGCCGGCGTCCAACACGATCACACTCCCCAGCACCGCTTTGATCTCTCCAGACTGATCCGTGCCAGCTTTATGCTTGTGAGAGGATGGGCGGCGGGCGTGGATGAAGGACATACATGCCCGCCTACCTCCTGAGCCTGGCAAGCTCACCATCGACTGAATGACTTTGGACCGACTTTCGACACACGCACGCGCACGCACTTGACCACAACTCCACACACACACACACACACACACATACACACACACACATACACACACATACACACACACATACACACACGCACACATACTGCACCTTCTCGCTCACATGGACTACACAGCAACGTGGTCGCCCGAGGTGGTGAGCGGGGACGAGGCAGTGTACCCACGGCGACTGACGGGCGACAACCTGGCGGCGCCCTTTGGCTTTGATGCCTCTGCCTCTGGCGTGGCTCCGTCGATGGCAGCTTCGGGTCCTCGTCTGTTTCGGACGGTCGGAGAGGAATCGAGTGCTGGCCTGCAAGCACTGAGTTCTGGCTCGCATACAGGACTTGTCCGTCGCGGCACGTCGACGCCATCGGCGAGCAGGCAGACCGAGTACAGCCTGTGGATGGTGGGGCCGATCAACCCGTATGCGTCATCGGGAGCGGCCGAGTACATGGCCTCGTCGCTGCGATCGGGCCTCTTCTCGTCGATCCCGGACTCGGATCGCCAGAGCGATGGCTTTGACGATCCCATTGCGGCGGCCAAGCCGCTGCTCCACTCGTGTGGCTCGGACGACTACGCCTCGCTGCACTCGCTCAACAGCGACATGCCGGCGGCGGCATGTGAGGCTGGCGGCATGTGCGAGAGTAGCCCGACGATCTCTATCCCGACGGCTGCGGCGCTGCTGGCGCAGACATGTCTGGGTGCGGGCGCGCTTGCCATTCCGTACGCGTTCATGACGACCGGACTCGGGCTGGGCATGGCGTTGATCGTCTTTGTAGGCATGCTTTCGGTCTTCTCCTTCCACATCCTCGGCGAGTCGCGCGACGCGTCGGGAGAGCACTCGTATCCGGACATTGCGTACTACTTTTACGGGACGCGGGCGCTGGTGGCGGTCCAGGCCTCGCTGCTCTGCGTCCTGCTTGGAGGCATCATCGCGTACGCCATTCTCATCGGCGACTCGCTGCATCCGGTTGTCGTGCACTACACCGACTACAACGGTGCCGCAGTGAGCGAGCACGCGCTCCTGGCGTACATGATGGTGCTCATCTTCCCGCTGACGCTGGCAACATCGTTGCGGCCGCTGAGGCATACAACGTACCTTGCGCTCGTCTGCCTCGTTTACTTGCTCTTTGTCATTGCGCTACGCTTTGGCCAGCAGGCGATGTCACGCGAGCTGAGCGTCAAGGTCATCCAACATAGCAATCACCCCAGCGCGGCGGCGGTCGCTGCTGCTGTGCCCAAGGAGCTGGTCATGGTCTCGGTCATCAATGGCTCGGTCCGGGTCCTCCTTGGCGTGCCGATCTTTATGGCAGCCTTTCTTGCTCAGTTTAACGTCGTTGCCGTCCGCGACAGCCTGGAGCGTCCGACGCCGGCCCGCTTTGCCGCTGTCTCGATCAGCGCGATCGCCGGGGCTGGCATCTTTTACTGCGGCTTTGGCCTCCTCGGCTACCTATCGTACGGGACCGAGGTCCGCGGTGATCTCCTCAACAACTACTCGGCGTCGGACATCTACGTCAACCTCGGTCGTGTAGCCCTCACCGTTGTCCTCGCCTGCACCTACCCACTGGTCTTCCTCCCGCTCCGCGAGACAACGCTCGGGCTGATTGTTACCCACGTCTGGGCATCTGCGCCGGTTACCCGGCTCTGGTTCCGGATCATCGTCGTTCTTCTTCTCAACGGTATCACCTACGGTGTCGCCTACCTCGCGCCAAACCTCTCTGCGGTCCTTGCGCTCGTCGGCGCCACATGCGGCAACCTCCTCGCCTTTATCCTCCCGGGCATGTTTGGCCTCAAAGCCTTTGCCACAGGTTCGGCCAAGCGCAAGGCCTCACTCGCTCTTGTTGTCTTTGGCGTAGTCATCGGCATCGCTGCCACTGCTGTCATCGCCGTCTATTGGAACGAAATGTGACGGCCTCCTGTACAGCTGGCTCTGCTCCTGCTCCACCCCTGATCACCGCCTCCCTTTCCTCCCCTCTGAGTGCCCGAATCGTGCCCGATCCGCACCTTCCACCAAACGGCCACACCCCACCACCAGCACGCCCACACGCCCACACACACCACCACCACCACCACCACCACCACCACCGCAACCACCACCACCACCGCAAGGCTGGAAAAGATGGGAAACCAGGCGCTGTCCAAGTTTGCCTACACGGTGGAAGAGGTGGAATGGAGCGACGGCGTGTGGAAGGTGGCGCCCGGACGGGCCAAGGCCGACGGCTCCGAGGTCACCGTCTTTATGGCCGACAAGCAAGGCGAAGCGAGCAGTGCTGTTGCTCTGGAGCTTGCCGAACGTGCTGCTCGGCGCCTGGCTGGTCTTCGCTATCCACACATGCTTGCCGTTGTCGAGGTCGTTGACTCGGCCTCGTCGCTCATCGTTGTCACTGAGCGCGTTCGCCCGCTTGCCGCCGTCCTCGGCGATGGCGATCTGCCGCCTGCCTGCAAGCTGATGGGCGTGTATGCGCTGGCATCGGCGCTCTCATTTATGCACGCCACCGCAGGCATGCTCCATGGCGGCATCGGCATCGACTCGGTCTTTGTCACGCCCGGCCTGGAGCTCCGCCTCGGCGGCCTGGCTTTCGCCACCCCACTCACTGATCCGTCCGAGCTGGGCGGAACCATGCAGCGGGCTTCTGCCGCGGGTTTTCTGCCATCGCTGGCGCCGTTCCGCGCGCCCGAGGTCCTGCGCGCCGAGTGGCGATCGGTCGGTACGCCTGCGGACGTCTTTGCCCTCGGCGGCATCATCGGGTGCATCTTTGCAGACCTGGCATCCGAGGTGGCGTCGTCAGACACGCTGCTGAGCGGCGAGGTAGTCCGCGCGCTGCCCCCAGCTCTCGCCAAAGTCCACCGGGCCATGCTTTCGGACGCGCCAGCGGCGCGGCCGACGGTGGCGCAGCTGGCGGCGCTGCCTGTGTTTGGCTCGGACCCGTTCGTGAGCCTCTCTCTGGCGCTCGACGAGCTGGCTGTGCAGGACGACCGGGCCAAGGCGCGGATCCTTGCGCGGCTCGACGCTGCGGTTGAGACTCTGCCGCTCGCGTTTTGCAAGTACAAAGCGGCGCCGGCGCTGGCACAGTCGATCGAGTTTGGCGAGCCGTCGGCGGCAGTCCTCGCGCCGCTGGTCAAGATTGGCGGGCGACTGGACGAAGACGAGTTTGCCAAGCTCATTCTCCCGGCCGTCATCAAGCTGTTCTCCGCCAACGACCGCGCAGTGAGGTCGTCCCTGCTGGAGAACCTCGGCTCCTTTGCCAAGCACCTGCCGGTGTCGGTGGTGAACTCCCAGATCTTTCCCGCCATTGAGAACGGGTTCATCGACCGATCGGCCCTGCTCCGCAAGCTTACGCTCAAGTCGTTGCTGCACCTGGTCGACAAGCTGAGCACGAGCACGCTCGACTCCCGGGTGCTCAAGCACCTCGCGCGGCTGCAGCAGGACGAGACGCCGGGCATCCGCGCCAACACCACCATCTGCCTCGGCAAGATCGCCCCGCACCTCTCGCCTGGCATGCAGGCCAAGGCGCTCATTCCGGCGTTTACCCGCGCCATGCGGGACGACTTTGAGTGGTCACGTGTGGCCGGCGTCAAAGCCATGGTCGCCTCGCTCCCGCTCTTCGAGCCGACCATCCACGCCACCAAGATTCTGCCCTCGCTCGGTGTCCTCACTATCGACGGTGCAGCCAACGTCCGCAACGCTGCCTTTGCCGCCATCGACATTGTTGTCGCTAGCCTCAAGGACCACGCTGCAGGTTTGGACGCTGCCGCCGAGGCCTCGGCCGCCGCAGCAGCAGCCAACGGGGCAACTGCCATCGGCTCAGACCCGCAACCGTCGGGCTCGGGCTCGGGCTCCTCATGGTTCTCCTCGCTCAAGAGCATGGGCAAGAAGCTCGGCTCGCCAGCCCAGGTGAAGCAGGCTAAGCCCACTGCTCGCCCGGGAGCTGCCCGCCCAGCCGCTGCCCGCCCAGCCGCTGCCCGCCCAGCCGCTGCCCGCCCAGCCGCTGCCCGCCCAGCCGCTGCCCGCCCAGCCGCTGCCCGTCCGGCAGTTCAGTCGCAGCCCGCACCGTCACTCTCGCTCGCTGCGGCCACAGCCGCAGTCGACGATGACGACGACGGCGGTGGGTGGGGCGACTTGGAAGATGACGACGATGGATGGAACGCGTGGTCTGACGACGACGAAGCCGCCGCGCCGGTAGCCACCGCGAGCAAGGCTTCGGCCGTGGCAATGCCAGCGTCGGCGTCGGTCGCGGCAGCAGCACCAGCACCGGCACCGGCACCGGCACTGGCGCCAGCATCAGTCTCGCGATCGCTCTCGCTCTTTGACGCCATTGGAGCCGACAACGACGATGGCGACGACGATGACGACGACGGCGGCGGTGGATGGGACTGGGGAGACATGGATGACGATGACGACGATGACGACGACGACGGCCAGGCGATGCCGCCGATGGACCGCAAGCTCGACTGAGGGTCACCCGCTCAGAGCGAGCCGACACGGTCGCGCGGAATGAGCCGCAGATCGCCGCCGTGCTTGAGGAAGACAGAGGCAGCAGACTGCGAGGGCAGGACGCCGACGCCGTCGTGGGTAATGATGGCGGATGTGGCCGGCGGGACGCCAAACTGCTCCGCAGCGAACCGAGTGACAGCGGTAAACGGAGTCGACTCCTTGACCCGAAACACTTTGTACGGCAGCGACGGATCCGAGGTCAGCGTCACCTTGAACGACACCGTCTGCTCGGCCGGCTTGTCAGCGGATGCGGCCCTGTGGCAAGGATGGGTATGGGTGAGTGCAGGGTGGTCAGGAGAGGCACGTGGGGGGATGGAAGAGGACTACACATGGCGTACATGGTCGGTTGAAGAAGAAGGTGATACGAGAGGTGTGCTGGGGATGGTCGAGAGCAGGAGAGGGAGAGAGAGGGGAGACGGGGGACCGTCTGTCCCTGAATAACCGCATGTGAAATAATCGTTGAAAGATTAATCGCATATGACATAATCGTTGAACGATTCACCGCATGTGACATAATCGTTGAACGATTAATCACATGTGAAATCATCGTTGAACGATTCACCGCATGTGAAATAATCGTTGGCCACAGCAGAACGAATGGAAGACGCGCGCTCGTCACAATGCCGATCCTGCTGCCGGTATGCCAGAGGGCACCGCACAGAAAGAGCGTTACTCTCCACTCTCACCCGCACCAAGCACACAGGGTCATGGGAGCCAACCAGGGCGTACGTGGACAGAGTGTTGGCTGGAGGGGATGGCCAAGGCGGCTGGAGTGGGGAGGGTCGCCTTGGGTGGGGGGAGGGGGAGGGGGGAGGAGGCCAAAGGGAAAAATGGGCGACAGGTCGCACTCGGAGCGGGTGGGGTGACGGAGGGGGATGGGGCAGGTGAGGAGGGGGAAGGGCATGGCTAACAGTCAAGGTGGTGTGTGTGGAGGGAGGTAGCGGCCGAATCAGGGAGGAAACAATGGGGATGGGGACAAGAAGGACGACGGGAAGAAGCGGTACCAGCCGCCGCCGCCGACGTCGATCGGCAAGAGGCGGAAGCGGCGGAAGGGCCCGGACGCGGCGTCTCGGCTGCCGACAGTGCGGCCGCAGAAGAAGTGCAAGCTAAGGCTGCTCAAGCTAGAGCGGGTGAAGGACTACTTGCTGCTGGAGGAGGAGTTCATCACCAACCAGGAGCGACTCAAGCCGGCGGAGAAGAAGAACGAGGAGGAGCGCGAGAAGGTGGAGGAGATCCGCGGTACGCCGCTCGGCGTGGGCTCGCTGGAGGAGGTCATCGACGAGAAGCACGCCATTGTGTCGTCGTCGGCCGGATCCGAGTACTATGTCAACATGATGTCGTTTGTCGACAAGGACGAACTCGAGCCCGGGGCATCCATCCTCCTCCACCACAAGACGCTCTCGGTGGTCGGCATTCTCTCGGACGAGGTGGATCCGATGGTGAGCGTGATGAAGGTCGACAAGGCGCCGACTGAGTCGTACGCCGACATTGGCGGTCTCGAGTCGCAGATCCAGGAGATCAAGGAGGCTGTCGAGCTCCCGCTCACCCGCCCTGAGCTGTACGAAGAGATCGGAATCAAGCCGCCTAAGGGCGTCATCCTGTACGGCGAGCCCGGAACCGGCAAGACGCTTCTCGCTCGCGCCGTGGCCAACCAGACCTCGGCAACCTTCCTCCGCGTCGTCGGCTCGGAGCTCATCCAGAAGTACCTCGGCGAGGGTCCCAAGCTCGTGCGCGAGCTCTTCCGTGTCGCCGAGGACAACGCGCCGTCCATCGTCTTTATCGACGAGATCGACGCTGTCGGCTCCAAGCGCTACGACTCTACGTCCGGCGGCGAGAAGGAGATCCAGCGGACCATGCTCGAGCTGCTCAACCAGCTCGACGGGTTTGACGAGCGCGGTGACGTCAAGGTCATCATGGCCACCAACCGCATCAAGGCTCTCGACCCGGCCCTCATCCGCCCAGGCCGCATTGACCGCAAGATCGAGTTTACGCTTCCGTCCGCAAAGGTCCGCGCCTCCATCCTCGGCATCCAGACCCGCAACATGAACCTCGCCGACGATGTCGACCTTAACGTCATCGTCTCGTCGCGCGCAAAGATGTCCGGCGCCGACATCAAGGCCATCTGCACCGAGTCGGGCCTCCTTGCCCTTCGCGAGCGGCGCATGCGCGTCACCCAGGCAGACTTTCTCAAGGCCATGGAGAACGTTCTCTACCGCAAGAAGGAGAACCTTCCCGAGGGCCTCTACCTCTAGCCACAGCAGCAACTCCCAGCCTTTGGTCATGTAAAAGCAGAGGCGCCAGGCGTCGAGCCAAGCCAGGCCAGGCCAGACCGTGTTTGGCACCGCGGGCGAGCCACCAACACGGAACACTGCTCGCACTCGAATCATGGACGCCCGCCAGGCACTGCTTGAGGCCAAGGCCAAGTGGAGCCAGGTATGGCCGAAGACGGGGTGGAGGTGAGGGTGGGAAGGAGGGGGAAGGGGGGGAGGGGGGAGGGGAGGGGGGGGGAGGGGGGGGGGGACATTCGGGAGAGCCACACTCACTGCACACCGAGATGGGGGGAGGGGGGGGGGGGACTCGCGTACGCAGCGGCTGCACAAGGCAGTGGAGGCGGATGCCTGGGGGCAGGTGGTGGAGGCCGCAGAGGGATATGCGGTGTAGGTGGCCAGGTGGCTGGGAGATGCAGGGGTGGCTGGACAGGGAGGTGCTCGTGTGGGCGAGAGGGCGGCATGGGAAAGGACTTATGGCTGTGGTGTTTGGAGTGGAAACAGGGCCGGAAAGCGGATTGTGCGGATGCAGGATGCGGCATGCGTGGATGTGCTATCGCGGGCAGTGCTGGGCAAGATCTATCTGTGCGTGCAGATGCGGATCAAGGCGCTGGGCACGGATCCGACGGACGCTGGCGGCAGCGGCGGCGGCGGCGAAGCGAGCATCGAGGGAGAGTTCCCGCTGGCAGAGATGCAGGTGCTTGACGTGTATGTCAGCGGGCTTTTTGCAAACGGGCCAATCCGGCCTGGCGACGACGGCTTTCCGGTCGACATTGCGGCATATGAGGCTCAGCGGGTGGCAGCCGACGGCTCACGGGTGGCGTCGCGGCCGGTGAAGCGAGCCGAGGCGCCGGCTGGTGGCTTCTTGCTTCCCCCACCGGCGCCGTTTCCGGGCGGAGGAACGCAGGTCTCGATTTACCTGGACCGCATCGGCTTTGCGGACGCCGAGTCCTACCTCGAGCCGCGGATCACCATCACCGTGGTCGACGGACGCGGCAAGCTCCTCGAATCTGCGCAGGAGACGCCTGTAGCGGTCCGAAAGGATGCCAGCTACGTGTACTTTGGCGCACGCGTTGAAATCCAGAGCAACATCGAGACGCTGCCGCGTGACGCGGCTATCTTTTTGAGTTTAAGCACTACAAGCCCAAGAAGGCCAAGCTCTCGACGCGCGCGTTCTGTCTGCTCGAGCCCGACGAGCTTGGCGCTGACGGCGAGGAGCTCCTGCTGGAGATCTATAAGAAGCCCGCAGACTTTAAGCGAAAGAAGAAGCTGAAGCTCTTCTCGGACGCGCCACTGTTTCTCCATGTGCGACTGACGCAACGTAGGGACAGCTGAGAGCGCAGCGCGACGCCAGCAAAGGAATGAACGCGTGGACAACTCATCCGCCTGAACGGACCTCGGCAATCTTGGACTGGACTCGCGCCCGCTCGTCAGGCGTGGAGGCGGCCTCGAGCTTGCGGCCGAGCGACTCGAGCAGGTCGAGCGACTTTTTGTACTCTTGCGCCTTGCCGTAGTCCTGCCGGTCCGACGCTTGGGTCATGGCCTTACGGAGCTTGTTACACGCCTTGCGAATAAAGGCGAGATCTTCGGCAATGGCCGGGTCCACGTTGCCGCGCGACGGCGGCGCACGGCCGG
>NW_013657648.1:237626-241367 GCF_000142905.1 Thecamonas trahens ATCC 50062
CGGTGGCGGCGGCCCACTGCGTCCACCACGCGACGGAGGAGGTGGAGGCCCACTGCGTCCACCACGCGACGGAGGAGGAGGTGGCGGCCCACCGCTGCCACCTCGTCCGGGCGGCGGCGGTGGAGGCGCCCCGCCGCCACTGCGACCTGGTGGGGGAGGCAGACCCCCACCTCGACCTCGACCTCGACCTCGACCCGGAGGTCCCCCTCGACTGGGAGGACCACCACGACCACGACCACCGCCACCACCACCACGGGTCGAGCGCAGCTGAGGGAAGCCACCAGCAAAGATACCACCAGGAGCCGGACCACCACCACCACCACCACCACCACCACCACCACCGCCACCGCCACCGCCACCGCCACCACCGCCACCACCAACTACGCCACCACCAACTACGTTTGGAAGAGAGAGTGTGTGGGTGTGTGTGTGTGTGAGTTCACAGAAGGGAGAAGAAGGGGAGGGGGGGGAGGGGGGGGGAGGGGGGCGAGGGGGCGAAGGGGGGCAGAAGGGGGGCGAGGGAGAGAGAGATAGAGAAAGAGTGAGAGAGAGGCAAGGAGGAAGGAAGGGGAGGAAGTAGAAGGGAGACTAAATGGGGGCCTGTGCTTGGCTATGGCCATGACCATGGGGGAGCAATGCAGGTGGCCATGGCTGTTTTTTTGGCGAATGACCGAATGGGCGAGGGTGTCGACCGAGCAGAGTGACAGAGGCCACACACGCCCATAGCCACCTCCCCCTACCCCCTACCCCTCCCCCCTTGACACACTTGAGCTAAACATACCCTTGGGTGCGGATCTGTCATTCGTCTCTGCTTTCTTCAGCTTCTTGCCCTTTTGAATGGCAGAGAGCAACGAGCCGTTCATCCTGCTCGCTCCGGCCGACTGCGATCGTCCAGCCGTGCGTCAGAGAGCGGTGGCGATGGCTGTGCGCCTGGCGACCGCTGATGCTTGTGGTACTCGGAGATGCGGTTGCGCATGACTTTGCTGTCGTTGACTCGCCTGCTTTCCACCATAGTAGCTCTGCTGCACACTGAGCTATTCATACATCGCTATGGTCGGTGAAAGCATGCGCTTGCTTGTTCATTGGATCGATCGGCTGTTGCGCAGGCGAGTCAGGGGCGCCGTCAGGGACCGAGCCTGGCCGCAAGCCATCACATCACACGTGCCGCCACAGGCGGCGGCGTGGAGCAGTGGTGGCGATGGTAGATCGAGCGATGTGCGCATCGGCTGCGGGCGATGGCTTTGCGCGTCAGCAGCCGCTTTTCTCACGCCAAGGCTGGCCAGCGCCAGCTACACGTCCGAGTCTCTTGATGACGACGAGCTGCCGTCAAGACCTGGAATGAGGTGGCCGACGGTTGATCTGAACGTGTCGACGACATCGTCGACAATGGGGAGTTCCTTGAGAGTATCAATAAGGCCGGCCACACCAGAGGTTGCCTTGGATATGCGATCAAAGACCTTGAGACCTTCTTCATGGGCGTCGTCGTCGGTGATGCCCGGTCCTCCGCCGCCAAACATGCCAAAGCAACCGCCGCCACCACCATTCGGCGGCTCGGCGTTGTCATCGTCGCGCTCGGGATTGGCGCCCGCCTCGCCACCGAGCTCGTCGTCAACCTGGATTGCGGCCAGATCGCCCTCGCCACCGTTTTCGGGCGACTTGCCTGTGAGCGCGATGCACATGGCCTCGCGCTTGACAGCTGGCCAGTGCTGGTGGGTGATGTTCTCAAAGCCGCGGCGGATGGAGCGCGGGAGAAAGGCCTTGATCTTGGTGCAGACCAAGTACCGCACAAACTCGATGCACTTGGCTAGGACAGCCTTGAAGCCGCCCTGGATAAAGGCGACCGCCCGCTGGAGGGCGGTCGAGACAAACGAGGTGAACCGGTCCTTGAGCGAGGTGATCGACGACCAAATCCGCTTGAGCATGTCGCCGACGTTGGCAAACTCGGCCAGCCGCGCCATCAGCTCATTTTTCTTGGCCACAGCCTCGGCCATCTTTGCCTTGGCCCGCTCCGCCATGTCGCGCAGGCCCGACATCTTGCTCTCCAGCTCGGCCCTGACCTTGGCCACAGCCGCCCGAATCCGCTCCTCCACCTCGTCCGCCCCGGCCTCGGCGTGATCTACTCCCCCTCCCCGTCCGCCGCCTCTCGTCAGTCAAACATCTTTCTCAGCTTTGTCCAGCTCCACCACGCTCCACGCCCTACCGTGCATCTTCACGCCTGACTGCACCACACCACGCCTGTCCGCGCCAAGTCACGCCACCTCCTGCACACCGCACACACAGAGAGAAAAGAGATAGAGAGTGGCAACACAGCTATGGCCACCATCACTACCGCAGCCAACACTTCCCCTACCCTTTCCCCACAACACACACCCCGCTCCACCCCTCCCCCTCCCCCCCGCTTCCCCGCTCCCGCCTCCGCTCCCCACTCTCCTCCCCCCCCTTCTTCCCACGGCCACCCCACCCAACCTACGCATCATGTCATCGAACCCGACACTTCCGTCGCCATCCGCATCAGCAAGACCCTTGAGAAAATCCATATCTTTGTTCTTATCAACCTCGTCGAGAGCTGTCTACCCATACCCTTTCCCTTTCCCCCCCCCCCCTTCTCCTCGTGCCCATGCCCACCTCGCCCAACCTGATCGATCACCGCGTGGGTCTCGGGAGCAGCCCTCCCCACCTCCCCCACCCCCTGGTCAGTCCAGCCTGACCGATCTGGCCATATCGCCATGGACAAAGTCCAGTATGGTGGACCAACAGAAAATATTATATTAACCATCACATGGCATGGTACGCATGCCGATAGCTGCTGTCATCACCCTGTCTGCGCCTTGCTTGGCTGCGGCAGGCCACCCCCCTTCCCTCAACCCCCCCCCCCACCACCACCACTCGCAGCTGACCCCCAGCACCAGCACCAGCAAGCCAACAACAGTTCGCACCCACTCGCACTCCCACTACTCTATCTCTCCCTCTATCCCTCTCCACACACACACACGCAGTACAGTTTACACACGCTTGTAATTGCCATGGCCAGACGGAAGCGGACAGCAAGGAGCAAGACGGGCAAGGCCGGAGGCAAGAAGGCGAGCGGACCGGCCGGAGGAGAGACAGGCGCCACTGGACAACCGCAGCCTGCCGGATCGACGCCGCAGGCACCGCGGGCGGGAGGCAGCCGCAAGCCACCGCCGATGACTTGGACCGAGACGATGTACGCCGCCATCGGCGCAGCCGTCGTCCTCCTCCCACTCATCACCCTTGTGGCTGCTCTCGGCATCGGCATCCTGGTCCGCGACGGCTACGCCACCTCGGTCCTCATTGCCGCGTTTGCCGGCTCGATGGGTCTCTTTATCGGCACCATTCTGCAGTGGAACAAGAACACAGGCGTCGGTACGGCAGGCGCCTGGGTCGTCATCCCCATCGCCGCCATGCTCTCGCTTCTCGTCTACTCGCATGCCATCTACCAGGATCTCGAACACTCCACCGCCCACTCCCTCGCCCTCTACAGCTCGGTTGCCTCGGTCGTCGCCGGCCTCATCGGAGGCATCTTTATCGCGCCCATGGCCTAAACGAATGCCGGACGCAAGGGGGGGAGAGAAGGGGGCAGCAGTTCCATCTCGCAAGCCCTCGCTCTTCCTCACCTCATCTTGCCACACATCAAAGCTACATAGATGATGGTCAACTCCGCGATCGGCAAACCCCCTCCCGCGCTACCCCCCACTACCCTGCTGCCGCCGCCGCCCAATA
>NW_013657648.1:241714-254702 GCF_000142905.1 Thecamonas trahens ATCC 50062
ACCCCCCCCCCCCCCCAACCCACCCCTCCCCCCAACCCCCCCCAACCACTTTCCCCACACCTCACCCCACGACAAGCATGTCAGAGTACGCTTCCCTTCTCACACACAAGCCCTCCCCTTCCCCCTTCCCCGTCCATCCCCCCCACCCCCCGGCCCCCACCCCCGCCCCCTGTTCTTCCACCTTGGTGTGTGGCCCCGGGTCGAAGGGTGGTGACCTTCTTCCTTTGGCGGTGATCAGGACGGACGAGTGACCATGGTGGACATAGTGAGGAGCAGGAATAGGTTCTGCTGGGTAGAAGGAAGGAAGACCAGGAAGCGTGTAGAGTTTAGCGGCTTGTGGATCAGGGGCGGTGTGTCCAAGGCGAGTAGCGGTGAGAGGACGGCGTAGCGGGCTGGAGAAGGTCGACCCAGCCTGTGCCTGGCAATTTTTTCCTTTCCTCGGCGACTCACAGGATGGAGGCATGGGCTGGCCTCAGGGAGGGTGATAGCTATGACAAGGAGGTTTACGACTGGGTGCCGCGAGCGCTGGGCGGCGTGCCGGCGAGCGAACTCAGTGAGCCTCTACAGGAAGCACTGCGGCTTGTGGGCGCGGTGCTCGACGGCGGGCTCCCAAGCGCGGAACACAGGCATGTCGGGACGAGCGTGCTGCCGGCCATGGTCAAGGCGCTGCTGCGGCGTTGCGATGTGGGAGGCGAGGACGTGCCGCAGGTGACGATGCTGATGGAGGATGCGATGCAGGCTGTGCTCCGCTACTCGGACTCCGGGGTGTATGAGCTGTGGGGCGAAGTTCTCGCACCGATCTTTGCCGAGGACGCGCCGTTCTACACGCTTGTGGGCTACGAGCGGTCGGATATGACTGTGTACCAGCTGACCGACGATGAGGCTAAGGCTGCAGCGCAGATTGAGGAGCGCAAGGCCTCGCGCGATGCGCAGGGCAATGTGTACGCGTTTGTGCCTGCCGCTGCGTGGGAGGCGCCTGCCGGCCTCATTTCCGCACTCAACGTGTTTGGCAAGATGGGCGGGTTTGACGGTGTGGTGCGGCACGTGGCCGGCGACGCGCCGCTGGACGCGATGCGGCACATGCTCGGACCGATTGCCGCCGTCCAGGCGTACTTGCTTCCGGACTTTCTCGAGGACTGGGTCCCGCGGCTTGTGCCTGCGCTGCAGACCAAGTTGATGGAGCTGAGCTCGGACGAGCTCAAAGTTGCGGACGAGTCGTGCATCGATGACCTCAAGCAGTGCATCCAGAGCCTGTACCTGGCGCTGCCGTCACACGGCAACGCGTCAGGCGGTGGGCGCACTGGCGGCGCGCTCGTCTCGCCGGCCAACAAGGTGCTTGAGGCGTTTACGCTCGATTTTGGGCTCAAGTGCCTCAAAGCGCCGATCCTTAAGCTCAAGCTCAAGGGTCTGGCCGACATCCGCGAGCTTGTTCGTCTCGCGGCCCACAAGGCCGAGTACATTTCCCGGCTCCGCGACTTGTCGGGCCAGGCTGCAGCGTACCTTGCCAACAACCGCGAGGCCATGATGGCGTCGGCACAGCTGATGTACGTCGCCACTTCGGTGGACGATCTCCTCGCCTGGCTTCTGCAGCATGACATTGTCGATTTGCTCTACGGCTCGCTGGCCCATATGGAGGTCATGCGGCGCGGCTTTGAGTTTGTCAAGTTTCTGGCGAGCCAGGGCGTGCTCACCAAGGCCCACATTGACCTCATCTGGGAGGCCGGCCAGGGCAAGCACGAGGCTGTCCAGAACATTGTGCTCTCAGCCTTTACCGACCTGGCACCGTCGCTCTCGCTTGAGCTCCTTGGCTACGTCTACCACGCCAAGGTTGCCACCGTTCCGCACGCCTCGTTCTCCTCGCACCTTATCCAACTCGTCCGCGCGCTCACCATGCACGCGCTCCTCACCTCGTCCGCGCTCAAGACTACCGCCGACGTCAAGGCCGCCACTGCCGCAAGCGCCGCCAAGGCCGCGCAACTCGCACGCGACGAGGCCGCCGCCACACGCGCTGCCGCCGACCTTGCTACCGATACCACCAACGACTCTGCCGCCAAGGATCCGGTAGAGGCCCGCACCGCCGAGGCCATGGCCGCGCTCGCCGCCCAGGACGCTGAAGCGCCCACCGCCACTGCTGGCGTCACCGACATCCACACCGCTGCGGCTGCGTCGTCGGACATGGCGATCGAGGCTGCCGCCGCCGCTTCTTCCGCGGCTGCTGCCGCCAAGGCTGCGCAGGAGCTTGCTGCCGCTGTGCCGGACTCGGACTATGGACTTCCGCTGCTGTGGGAGCTCTTGCAGGACGAGGCACATCTGCCCGAGTCGCTCGCCGTCCAGGCGTCGACGGTCCTCTACGAGCTACTGGGCTGGCAGTGCGGACACGTCGAGCGGGCCGAGTACATGGAGCGTTGCATTGCCAACCTCCGCGAGCACAAGTCCATTTGCGCCACGCTCCAGCTCCTCCGCAAGATTGTGTCGACCTACTCGAGCGGCGCCGGGCGCGGAGCCGTGGGTGGCGGCGAGCAAGTGCCGGACTCGATGGCCTCGGTCGTGGCTTGGCTTGCTGAGGAGCATGCACTGCTGGACGTCTTCTTTGCCGACCTCGTCCACTACAAGGCCGCCGCATCTGCGGCGGCGGTGGCTGCGCGGGCGAGCGGCGCCGATGACGACGCCATCAACCGCAGCAAGCTTTTTGGCGCCCAGGGCCACATTGTGAATATTCGCGAGCGGCTGCAGTTTCTCAATACGGTGCTGACCATGTCGGATGTGGGGCTCAACCACGAGCAGGTCGACGCGCTGTGGGAAAGCCTGGTTGTCTCGCCGACAACCGTGCTCGAGCAGGAAGAGGCCTTCCGGTGGCTGGAGAACACGTGCGCGGTGCCCGAGTCGTTTTCGTACGAGCTGGTGCGTTACATTTTCGACGTCAAGGCGCGCGACCTCTCATTTGTCTCGATCACGCTCCAGGGCTACCGGTTCTACGAGTACTTTTTCCGCTACATCAACTGGAAGGAGAAGCGGTTTGAGCAGTCGGGCACCACACATTTTTCCGTCCTCTCGCTTCAGCTCATCGGCATCGATGGCCTGTGGCGGCTGGCGTGGGAGGCGCGCGACGCCGAAGTCGGCGACGCTGCCTACAACATTCTCATCCGCCTCTACCAGGGCCTCGTTCCGTCGCTCCGGACCCACACCCAAGCCAAGCGTGAGGAGCTCATCGAGCGCTGCATCGCTGCACTCTCGGCCGGCGCCGCCGTCCTCCTCGATGGAGACCGAGACGCCGACGCCGATGCCGACGCAACGCTCGCCGCCCAGCTGCGCATCTCGCGAGCGCTTGGCCTGCTCAAGCTCTACCTCGACGAGTTTGCTAGCATCAAGGGTGGTCCGTCGCCGCACGGCTCGCTTGATCGCTCGGCGCCGCTGGTGCTGTACGTCGATGTCGAGAGCGCGCGGCAAGCCGAGGCATCGGAAGGCGCGACGCTTGCGCCTACCGTCCTCGCCCGCCACAAGATCCTGGTCTCGCTCGACGACACGCTCGGTGACCTGCGGTGGCGGGTCGGCAAGCTCTTCTCGCCGACTGAGCCGCCGTACCTGGTTCAGCTCGCGCTCGACGGCGAGCTCTTCCCCGAGTCTGCCGATGGGCAGACGCTGCAGGCGCTGCGGCTTGGCCCGAGACCACGGTCACCGCCTTTAAGTACCGGTCGAGCGAGTTTGACATGGACTCGCTGGCAGACTCGGCCGAATTGCAGCAGGCCATTCTCGGCGAGTTCCCGGCGAGCATTCTGGCGCGCGAGCAGTACTTTGCGCAGCTCTTTGACCTCCTCCGCCTCCCATCGACGTACGCGCGGCAGGTGTGGGACTTGCTCATGCAGCTTCCGACCAACGCGAGCCTTCTCAACGCACTCCTCACCTTTACCACTGCTGACGATCCGATCGCCATGCTTGGCAACTTGCTCGACTCGAGCTCGACGTTCCAGCTGTACTACACGCTGCAGATTGTCGAGACGCTGCTGTATGATGTTGCCGCTGCCGCTGCGGTCAGGGAGCAAGCTGCGGCACGGGAGGCCGCCGACGGCGTCGACGCGACCGCCGACACGGCTGCCACTGAGCACTCGGAGGTTACTGTGGCCGGTTCTGCTGGCGGCTCGCGTCCGCCGACGGCGTCGCTGTCGGTCGCTCAGCTGGCCGCCCGTGGGCAGGCTGCGGCGCAGTGGTGCGCTGAGTTTGTGGCCTGCGGCGGCGTCCACATTCTTGTCCGCGCTCTCCTCGAGAGTCCGCTGGTTGATCGTGCGTACTCGGGCGAGCGGCCAGGTGCAGCACAGCCGACGCTTGCGCTCCTGCTCAAGGTCGTCAACTACTTTGTTCTCGACCTCTCGCTCTACAACATGCATGTGGGCGATGTCGTTGGCACCTCGCTCGGCTCGGGAGCCAAGGAGCCGCTCCCGGACTGGGTCAACGTCGGCGAGCTGGTCGCCTTTCTCTGCAAGATCATGCACTCGGCAGCTGCGCCCGCAGCCGACTCGGGCCTGGAGCCGTCGGACAACGACGTGGACATTGTGACCGAGGCGACGTTGCTCGCGGTTGCGGTTGTCCTTGCCCAACCGGGCCAAGCGCTGCCGGCGTTCTACGCCTCGGCTGGCGTCCGGAGCTGGCTAGAGTGCCTCCTGCTAGCAACGCCATGTCGCCCGATCCGGGCCAAGGTGGCGTCGGGCGTGTTCCAGATTTGCTCGATGCTCACCTCGTTTGACGGCGGCGAGGCCGAGGCTGCGGCCGGGTGCGAACTTCCGCTGAGCGTCTTCCTCCCTGCCCTCATCGACTTTCTGGCCACGCTTTCGGGTGCCGAGCATGCGCACTCGTCGGCGCAGCTCTTCAGTCTCTTCAACGACCTGCTGGCGCTTGGATGCGCCGGCGGGTGCGGGTACGACGCCTCGCAGTTTGAGGGCCTACTTGTGGAGCTGTGCGATGCCATCCGGTCGCGGCCGATGCTGGAGAAGCGTGGACGGCCCGAGTCGGACGACACGCTCGGCGGGCTGTTGCGGCTGGCGTCGACGCTTGTGGGCGCGCGGAGCGAGTTTGCAGTGCTGGCGCGCGAGGCCGGTATGGTCACAGAAGTCTTCTGGCGAGTTCTCTTTGACATTCCAACGATGCACGATCACGGGCTGCTGGCGCCGCCCAAGGCCAAAACCGAGCTGACGCGGATTGCTGCGTTTATGTTCCTCACCCGACTGGCGGCCGGCTCGCCGGCGGTGTACTCGGGCTTGACGCAGATGCTGGCATCGGAGCTCGGTGAGCAGGCGGACCTGGCGTGGAACTGGAACTTTGCGCCGGCGGCGTTTGAGAAGAGCCCGACCGGCTACGTCGGACTGGAGAACCTCGGTGCAACGTGCTACATGAACTCGCTCCTCCAGCAGCTGTACCACATTCCACGAATCCGCAACGGGCTCCTTCCCCTGGCGCTGCCCGAGGCCGAGGCCGAGGCCGGCTCCGAGTCGATGCTCTACCAGCTGCAGGCGCTGTTCTCGTTCCTGCAAGAGTCTGAGCGCAAGTTCCTCAACACGCGCACGTTCTGCGACGCGTACCGCGACCCGTCGGGCCGGCCGATGGTGACGCACATCCAGATGGACGTCGACGAGTTTTACGTCTCGCTCGTCGATGTGCTCGAGTCCAAGCTCAAGGGCACGTGCGAGGAGCGGACGCTGCGGCAGACCTTTGGCGGTGTCATCTCGAACCAGATCATTTGCCGCGAGGCCAAGCACGTTTCGGAGCGACAGGAGGCGGCGTACACGCTCTCGCTCGGCATTCAGGGCAAGAAGGACATCCACGAGTCGCTGGACCTGTTCATCGAGGGCGACATGCTCGAGGGCGACAACAAGTACTTTTGCCAGGGCTGCAACAAAAGGTCGACGCGCTCAAGCGGTGCTGCATCGAAGCGCTGCCCAACACGCTCATGGTCCACCTCAAGCGGTTTGAGTTTGACTTTGAGCTCCTGCGGCGGATGAAGGTCAACTCGGTCTTTGAGTTCCCGCTCGACCTCAACCTCAAGGACTGGACCAAGGAGGGCATCGAGCTGCGCGAGGCACTGGAGAGCGCGCGCGAGGCCAACGAAGACCTCGACGCCATCCGTGCTTCGCTCGCGCACACGTTCCGGCCTGACGACTACTACCAGTACGAGCTCGCCGGCATCATCGTCCACATGGGCACCGCAGACTCGGGCCACTACTACACCTTTGTCAAGGAGCGGACGGTCGACGGCGAGTGGTTCCGCTTCAACGACACCAACGTTGACCCGTTCAACCCGTCGGACATCCCAGTCGCTGCCTTTGGCGGCACCGAGTACACCACCTCGTGGGACCCGAACCTCCGCAAGAACGTCCCTCACGTCACTCAAAAGTCGTACTCGGCGTACATGCTCCTTTACGAGCGGTCGGCCAAGTACGAGTGCGCCGAGCCTGTGATGGACAATGACGACGACGATGGCACCGCCGCCGCCGCCGCCAAGTCTGCTTCCCTCGACGTGGATCCGCTTGATGCCGAGGCGGCGGCGGCTGGCCTTGATCCGGTGGCGGTGGCGCGGGCCGCGGTGCAACCGCTGGAGCCGGCGCCGGTTCTCTCGCGCGACGAAGCGGCCGCACTTGTCCGCGACGACATTTTCCAAGAATGCTGGCAGCAGAACATGACGTTTCTCTCGCAGAAGAACGTGTTTGACCCCAACTTTTTCGAGTTTCTCTCGCAGCTGGTGCACATGGCGCAGGCCGACGACGCAGCGCCGGCAGACGTGGCGCGGGCGGCGCAGCTCGGGACCGTCTTTGTAGTCGAGGTCCTCCTCCACGCCAAGGACAAGGCGAGCCTCGGCAGCTGGATGGACGTCCTCACTGCACTCTACACCAAGCATCTGCCGTCGGCGCGGTGGTTCCTCGCCGAGCTTGTGGTGAACCCGCGATGGCGGGTGCAGATTCTGCTCCACTGCACGGTGCCCGAGGCGCGGCGCGCGCTGCGGGCGCTCATTGTGGCGGCGCTGGAGGCTGTGGCGAGCGATGAGTTGGAGCGCGGCGTGTTTGGAGCGCCGGGCGTGCCACCCGAACTGGTGGCGGAGCCGAACGCGTCGCGGCTGGCGCAGACCGAGGCCGACGAGGCGTATCTTGGCGCGGACATTGCCGGTGACGTGGCGCTCATGCCGCACGTGCAGGGCAGCGGTTCGCTGGCTGTCCGGTTCTTTGATGCGCTCCTCCTCCACATCGGCGAGCTGCCGATGCACTGGCGCCACTTTGAGCAGTACTTTGAGGTTCTTGCTGCGTTTGTGAGCCTCTCGCCTCTGGCTGCGGCGGCCGCTGCCGAGCGTGAGGTTGTGGGCCGGCTTGTCTCGTTCTTCCTCGAGGACCAGTCGCCGTTCCGCCCGCCGCCTCCCGACGGTGAGAAGGTCCGGCTCATGGGCGAAAAGTTCCGCCCGCCGGCGCTGGCGGCGATGGTGGAGACAATCGACGTGCTTGCAGGCTCTGTGGTGCTCGACGAGGTTGACAGCGAGGATGCCATTGTTAATGCCGGCGGCGGCGACGAGCTGTACCTCTCGGACTTTTCGTACTCGATGCTGTTCAACGAGCAGTTTGTGACCAAGGCGCTGATGGACAACGTTGCGACACCGCAGATCTCCCAGCTGGTGGTGACGCTGTGCAAGGACTCGATTCCGCGGACCCGCAAGTACACGCAGATGCTGGTGACCGGCCTCGCAGTGGTCGCGGCCGACGAGGTCGGGCCGTACTACACGCTGCTGGCGGCGATGGTGGCGATGGACGACTCAGTGCGTGCCGAGCGCGGCGACATTGTGATGTCGGGCCTTGTGGCGGCGATCGACTCGCAGCTGCCGATGATGCACAACGGTTACCTGCTCATCCGCGGGCTGGTGGCGCTGGCAAGCGCCGAGGCTGGGGTGCGGGGCTGGCTCGCCTCGCACCGCGACGAGTGGGTGGAGAGCTGGCTCATGGCTGCGCCGTACGAGGCGCAGCGGGCCGAGGCCGAGGCGCTCCTGCTGGTGACGTTGCCTGGCATTCGCGAGCAGCTTGTGGCTGGCTGGGTCGACGGCGGGTTCGACACGCGTCTGCCCGGCTCTGCGCGCGACCGCAACGGCTCGTACGACGAGGCGCTGCGGTCGGTCATCTACTCGATGGGCATGGACTCTGAAGATGGCGAAGTCGACTCGGCGGGCTTCTTCCATCCAGGCGGGGCGAGCGGTGAGCGAGGGCGGCGACTGGCGGCGCGGCCCAACGTGCAGCTCGAGGCGACCAAGCTAGACGCCGAAGCGTTTACTGCGGTGACAGAGACTGTGGGCTACTTGCTGGGCCACCTGGAGACGGCGCGCAAGTACATGGCGGAGCACTCTGACCCGCTGACCAAGGATGGGGTTGCCATCGAGTCTGCGACCAAAAAGTACACCAAGCTTGTGGCGTTCTTTCGGGTCCTGCGGATGCTCATGCTCCGCGACGAGGACAAAGCGGCGGTGTTTGGGGTGTGGCCCGAGTTCTGGAAGCTCTTTTGTGACCTCGACGCACTCAACCAGGAGCTCGACGACAACAAGCGCGAGATGATTGAGTTCTGGGTGGCTGCTGCTGAAGGCTCGCCACAGCTGCTCGCTGCCATCGGCAGCGACGCCGAGGTGACGCGGCGGATGCTGGACATGTTCATCTCGCTGCGGCCACTGGAAAAGTTCCTGGTCTACAACCGGCGGTCGCTGCCATCATGGTACCGGCTGTTGTGGCTGGTGGCACGGGCGTCGGAGACCTTCCGCAATGCCATCATATTCCACCACAACTTTGAGTGGTCGATCAAGAACCTGTACGTCGAGTCGTCGTCGTACGGGCCGGTGGCGTCTGCGCTCTTGTTGACGATCAAGGAGCTTGCCGGCGAGTCGCCGGCCTTCCGGACCAAGCACATCCAAGCCACGCTCGAGTCTGGGCGGCTTGTGTCGAACGCGCGGCAGGTGCTGCGGCTGCTGCAGGTGCTCCTGGTGAGCGACGCCGACATGGCGCTCTTCTGCACCGGCGGCGGGCTGGCGCAGGTCGCCGAGTTTATCGAGACGCGGCGCGAGGCGTCGGCGTACATGGACGACAAGGCATTTACGCCCCTGGCGATGGCGGTGGGCTTGCTCGACCAGGTCATGACCTTCCTCGTCTCGCCGGACGCGTCGCAGACCGCGACGCTGGCTGGCAAGGCTGCAGCGACGGTGGCGGCCGAGTGGAAGACGCGGCACATGGTGCTCTCGCCGCTTGTGAGCGCGCTCTCGTCGTTCCGGCGCGAGGAGACGCGCAACGCGGTGTACTCGATTGCGCTCAAGGTGGCGGCGTTTGATCCCGAGCTCTGCGGCGAGGAGCTGGTGCAGATCCTGTACAACGAGCACGAGTCTGTGGGTGCGCGAGGCTCCGAGTCAGGCCTGCCGGGCTACACCTCGGACGGCGACGACGACTCGCTTGACGGGCATCCTGTGCAGTTTGATCGCGGCGGGCGGCTTCTCATCTCTGCGTCGGCAGGCAACTTTGTGCCGCCGGACGCAGACGCGGTGCGGCGGCTGGGCAAGCTGCCAGGCCCGCTGATGGTGCAGCTGACGTACCGCGAGACGCGCGACCTGCCGCTGCGGGCGCTCGTGGCGGCCTACTACCGGTTTGTGGGCGATGCGGTGCGGCAGGTGCTGGAGACGACGGCGTACACGCCGCGGATCCTGGCGTCGGGCGTGCGGTTGCTGGTAACGGCGGCAATGGAGACGTCGACGACGCCCGAACTGGTGGCGCCGCTAGCGGCGCAGCTGCTAGAGCTGTGGCGGGCCGAGCCTGAAGTGGCTGTCCACGTCCGAGCCGAGGTGCGGTTCGACGACTGGGCCGAGCTTGTCCTCACCTCACTGCAGGGCGTGTTGGTGGAGTCTAGCGCGCATGCCCTCCTTGCTGCTGTCCTCCCGGTGGCGGCCCAGCGGTTTGCTGAGCTCCGGTTCTCGCGAATGATCAACACCATCGCCGACAAGCTGGTCAACCTCTGCGCCGACGTGCAGACGTATGTGCAGGCGCCCAAGAAGGCCAAGAACCTCGAGAGCGCCGGGCGCGAACTGCGCGCGGTCCTCCTTGCCCTCGGAGTCCTTTTTGAGACAAACCCGGTGATCCGCCCAACCTTCCTCGCCACGTGCACGGCCCAGGCTGAGGCGCAGACGCTCGTGGGCGAAGCGCGCGAGCTCGTCTGCCAGGCGCTGGGGCCCGAGCTGGGAGACGAGCTAGTGGTGATGCTCGAGCAGGTGGTCCTCGCTGACGAGTAAAGTCTCGAGAGCTTGCTGGAGGAGGCGAACCACGCTGAGTTGGACGTTGCTTTTCACTGTGAGGCGCGCGGTAGCGCAGAACACCGCTCGGCTAGGGCGAAGGGGCAGAGACTGGCTCGAGCAGGGCGAGCGCGTCGGTAAAGGCAGCGTCAAAAACGTCGTCGGAAAAGCGCATGACCGAGGCGCGGCCGGCAGCAGCGACAGCACGGGCCTCGGGCAGGTGCGCGTAGATGTAGACGAGCTGGTCGGCAAACTCGTCGAGCGAAGTGGCGAGGAAGCCGCGGCCGGCCGACGGCGGGCCGACAATGTCCATGAGCGGGCCACCGGTGCCGTGGGCAAGCGTGACGAGGCCGGCAGCCATATACTCGACTACGGCGATGCCAAAGTGCTCGTTCCACATGGTGTGGAGGCCGACGGTGGAGGCGCCGAGGGCAGCGACAAGATCGGGAAAGGCGACGTCGGTCCGGATGTCAACCGCGTCGGCAACGTCGAGCTCGGCGGCCAGGGAGTGGAGGGCGGCGACGCGAGCAGCGTCGTCGGCATTGCGAACCGAGCCGATGAGGACAAGCTTGGCCTGGGCCGGGAAGCCTGGCGTGGCGCGAGCGCGGGCAAAGGCGCGGACCTGCAGTAGGTGGTCCTTCTCGGGCCGGAACTGGCCCACCGAGACGATGTCCAGCGATCGCGACGGAGCGTCAGGCGGCGGGAGCTCCAGAAAGGTGGCGCAGTCGCACGGCGGGAAGACGGTGCGGAGCGCCGGCGAGGTCATGCCCCACAGCGCAGCGATGTGGCCGTGGGTCCATGAAGAGTTGACGGTGACCATGGTGGCGCGGCGGCCCATAAAGCCATAGAGCCAGGCAAAAGCCCGGTAGTAGGTGGCCTTGGCCGACGAGAGGGTGACCGAGGAGGCAACCAGCGACGAGTTGTTGTACGAAGGCCGCTGAGCGACGACAGCGGCAAGCATGTCGGTAGAGATGGTCGGGTAGTGAACATAGGCGCCGACGACAGCGCCTCCGATCCAGGAAAAGACAGGATAAGTAAAAGCGTAGCCCATCGAGTCGATGACCACATGTGCCCTAGCACGGAAGAGTGCCTCCCCAGCCAGAACCATGGATCCGAGCGACTGCATGAGCATGGTGGGGCGGAGGAGTGCATGCGACTCGACAGCAGTCCGGGTGGCGAGAAAGACAAAGATCGGCTCCCGCGGCAGCTCCACCGCAAACCGATTGCGGGCCCGGGCAAGGATGTCCTCTGGCGGGATGCCCTCGTTACCCTGCGGGAGGAGGAGAGGTGTGATGAGTATGGGGTGGGGGGGGGGGGGGGACGGAGGGGAGGGAGGGAGGGAGGGAGGGAGGGAGGGATGGCGTACGGTGTAGATGAGGATGCGTGCGGATGGCCAGCGGGCCATGGCAGCCGCCACACCCTTCCACAGCACCCTCTCTCCGCCACCACCTGCGTTTGCGTAGGGATGGAAGAAGGCAATGGTGTGGGTGGCGGGCGAGGTGAGGGTGGCCACCACCTTGCACACCACAACCATGCCCAGGATGACAAGCACCGTGTTGTACGTCCACCATACCAAACTGACGAGGAGGATGTACATACTGGGTGGGGCGGTGGGTGGTGGGTGGGCGGAGTGGGGTAGGGGAGTGGGTGTGGCGGGGTGTGGGGCGTGGTACGAGAGGGGGGGGGGAGGGGGGGGGGAGGGGGGGGGGGCTCGGCTCGGTTGGTGCCACCGATTCGGTGGAAGGTGCGCGGGAAGGGGAGGAAAGGAGAGGGGTGATAGAGGTGGGTGGAGATGGAGTTTGATGTGGAAAAGGCGCGGCAATATGAGGCGGGATGTGCCGGGTTGAGCCAAGGCGATGGAACGAGAGGGAAGGGGAGGGGGGCGAGGGGATGACGATGACATTGATGGTGGCTCACTTGTGCTCAAGAGTCGCGGATGGCGCCAAGGCCCTCGATGAGGGTCTTGAAGTTGACCTGCCCGGTCTCATCCGGGTCGTACTCTTTCATGAGAGCCTCGATCTGGGCAGCGTCAAGAGCCTCGCCAAAGTCGGTCATGGCCCGAGCAAAGTCCTTGCGGGTCATGCAGTAGTCCCCCTGATCAAAGACCTTGAACTCGCTGAACACCTCCTCGGTCTTCTGCGCGCACTCTGCATTGTCGTAAAAGTAGTTCATCATGTCCTTGAACTGCGCCACGGAAAACGCGTCGCTGATGCCAAACTCCTTCAGAATGGCCTTGGCCTCTGCGTTGGAGATGCTGCAACGGGGAGGAGAGATGGCATGAGTTGAGAGTGTGTGGGAGAAGGGGAGGGAAGGGGGGGGGGGGGGGGGGAGACGATGTGGGTACGTACATGTGGCGCAGGCAGCGGACGAGATCCACAAAGTTGCTCTTGGGCAGTGAGTTGTTGGCGTTGAGATCAAACAGCTGATACACCTGTATCACCACCACCGATACAGAGCAACAGCATAGATAGCGACAGAGTAAAGTGAACGGCGAGAGTGCGAGAGTGCAAAGAGAGCAGAGCAGAGCAGAGCAGAGCAGAGCGAAGGTGACGGAGGTATTAGCGGAGATGATGATCATGATGATCATGATGATCATGACCATGATCATGATCATGATCATGATGGATGAGAGGGAGAGGGGGGTGAGTAATAAGTAGAGTGCGTGAGAGGGCGAGGGAGGGGGAGGGGGGAGGGGGAGGGAAGGGGGGG
>NW_013657648.1:255617-257073 GCF_000142905.1 Thecamonas trahens ATCC 50062
GGGGGGGGGACGGACATGCTGCCCCCATAGCGACATAGTGGTTAAACACTTGACGCGCGACATAAGAGAAGGGGGGAAGGAAGGCACTTGCTTGCTGCATAGCCAAGGTAATAGGTGATACAGGGGGGCGTATGGCCGACGTCAAACAGAGGCTGCCACGCAGGGCCACCGCGCCAAGCAACCGGCCACGGAGGGCAACGAGGTCTGCCAGGGTGACAGCAGCATACTCGCTGACTTTGAGTGAGAACAGGCGCTTGCATTCGGGATACCTGACAAAACAGGGCGGGTACGTGCTAGGGAGAGGGTGGTGGAAGGGCGGGGGGGGGCGGGGGGGGGGGGGGGGAGGGGGGAGGAGGAGGGTGGAGGGGCGACTCACGCGTGTCGGTGTCGCATGTGTGGTGGGGGCCGGAGCACAGCAAGTGGAAGACATGGAAGCTGCGATGGATGGTGCTTACGCCTGTGGCGCTGACGTATTATGTGAATGAGGAAGAGAAGAACGAGAAGGGGTCGATCCGGGTGGCCGACATCACGTACGTGGCCACCAATCTCGGTGAGAGGACAAACTGCATCGAGCTGGGCACCATCGGAAGGGCCTTCTTCCTCTCGGCAGAGTCGGCGGCAGACTATGAGGTCTGGCTCGGGTGGCTCAACTTGGTCTGCACTGTTCCGCCGGCGCCGGAGACTCATGTGGCGTGCTTCAAGCTCTTTCGCGAAGGCCTTGAGCAGGGCCACGCCGCCACCACCGATCGGTACAAGGATCCCGAGATGGACGTGCTCCACCCGTTTGACGCCCTCGTCGACATCGGCGTCCCTTCCCTCGCTGACATCCTCTTCCCGCCGATCTCGACCAAGGTTGAGGCGTCGGCGACGACGCTCGAGCTCCGCGATGCGCGGTTCTCGGTCAACGGCTCGGTCTCCATGCGCCAGTGCCCAACCACTGGCGCCTGGCGCGTTGTCGCCGAGGACTGGACCCCGTCGATCCATGCGTTTATTGAGAGCAACGGCCTCAACGTTGACGCCTCGGGGCCGTCGACGCCCAATCGCTCGCCGTCGTCGTCATTCTCGCACGCCTCTCGCCCAGGCGACAACGACGACGACGATTCGTCGTGACTGTCAGGACACTCTCCAACCCTGGCCCACTACCATACTGTAAATCGCAAGCGTATACTCGGCAGCGCCAACTCAGCTCCAGGTGCTGTTGGTCGATTGTGTTATTCTGCCCTCGCTGGAGAACGGGGGTGCGCTCTAAGAAGAGCGCAGGTTGTTGTAGGACGTGTTAGGTCCAGAGCACGCGTGCGCGAGCCGAAAGGCGAAGCTTGCTTACTTCTTCTTCGACTTGTTGGGGAGGAGGACGGCGTGGATGTTGGGGAGGACACCACCCTGGGCGATCGAGACGTCCTTGAGCAGCATGTTGAGCTCCTCATCGTTGCGGATGGCGAGCTGGATGTGGCGCGGG
>NW_013657648.1:257509-291316 GCF_000142905.1 Thecamonas trahens ATCC 50062
CGTCTCATCCTCCCCGGTGAGCTCGCCAAGCACGCCGTGTCCGAGGGCACCAAGGCCGTCACCAAGTACACCACCTCGACTGCCTAAGCGCCTCTCCTCGCCCGTCCGTGAGCATCTGCTCACAGGCAGGCAGCCAACCAACAACCTGCGCTCTTATTAGAGCGCACCCCCCTCCCTTGCAGTGAGGGCAGAATAACACATCGATCAACCGCCTGCTTGACCTGTCTACCTTGCCTGCCATGTCTCCTCTCGCCCACCGCCACCACTGCTCTACTCTGGTCTGCCCACTCACCCACGCCATGAACGACGCGTACCACCTCCCACACTGGCACAGCGTGCTGTGGGCGGCCGGAAAGACGCCTGCGGCGGTGACCATTCCGCTGTCGGTGCCCGAGGGTCGTGCCCTTGTGGCTGCGTACCGTGCGCGGGCGCTGTACGCGCGGGGCGCCGAGCCTCATCTTGACGGCCTTGCCGACCGCATCGATGCTGCCCTGGCGTCGATGGCATCAGAGCTTGGCTCTTCGCCCGCAGCCTTTGTCCGCCTCACAACTCGCTCGCCAAAGGACGCTGTCCTGCGCTCGCCCGCCCTGCAGGCCTGGCTCAACGAGGCCTTTCGCGAGGCTGCTGTTGTCTGCACCGATGCCGATGCCGACGCCGACGCCCGGCAGATCAATGCCGACACCATCGGATGGTACGCGGCCATGGTTGATGCCATGCGAATCGAGTCGGCGGCAACAGCGCTTGATCTACTTGTCGACTCGCATAGAGTGTTCACCGATGTGTCGCGGTGGCTGGCGGCCCGCGATGCCGGTCAGACGGATGGCGCCGGCGCTGGCATGGGTGTGGTAGTCCGAAACTGGCTTCCTATTGCGCCGGTCACCGAGTTTCGCGCTTTTGTCCGCCGCAACGTCCTTGTTGCTGTCTCGCAGTACATCGACGTGGTGTGCTTTCCAGAGTTGGCCGTGCCCGGCGCTGCCGATCTTGTCGGTCGGCGCGCCACGGCCGCAGTCAACGACCTGCTGCCTCTGCTCGAGACTCTGTCCTTCCCGGACGACTCGGTCGTCCTCGATCTGGTCCTCCCTCTCGACGACGACGCTCAGGCCTTTGTCATCGAGTGCAATCCCTACACCGTCAAGACTGGGCCTGCACTCTTTGACTGGAAGCAAGACGCGCCGCTCCTCCTCGCCGACGATCCTGCTGCTGTTGTAGCAGCCGCTGGCGGGCCCGAGGTCCGGCTCATCACCTCACTTGCTCAGCGGCGGATGAAGGGCTTTATCAACCCGCGTGCGGACCATCTCGCCGTCCAGGTGGCCGCATCGCCGCCCTCGCCCTCGCCCCCACCTCAGCTTGCCATTCTCGCCATTGCAGGCCTCATCTCGCTTGCCTGTCTCGCCCTCGTCGCCTGGACCTTGCACTCGATGACCACTGATGCCCGATACTGGGTAGGCGTGTAGCCTTTGCCATCGACCGCCCGCCATCCGCCGCGCCTTTGCCATGTCGAAGAGTTCTGCTATCGCCCGCTGCTTCGATAAACAACTACGCCATCAACACGGTTGACGGTCACCCCTCTCTCCCACTTGGCCTCCGCCTCCCACGCCGTCAGCCTCCCACCGCCCCACCGCTGCCACTCCCCTCCCCCCTCCCCCCCCCCCTCCCCCCTCCACATACACGCATATGTCCCTCGCCACACAACGCCTGGCTGCGGCAAGCGCAACCCTCGACGCAGTGGTCCGTCATGTCGACGGAGCACTGGCCGAGGCCGACGCAGCCTTGCTGGCCTCGACCGCGAGCGAGAACGTTGCTCACTTTGGCCAGGCGGAAGCGGAAGCATCATCGACTGCACGGCCGTGGTTGTCGTCAGCACGAGCATCAGAATCATCCAGATCATCACCAGTCACGTACATCTCTTCGGCCACCCGTCATTTTGAAGCCGAAGATGCAGAGGCCGAACTGGCATCGGTACTGTCTCCGGACGCGCCCTCGGCTTCCTCGCCGCCACCATCCTCGCTCCCGGCAGCCTCGCCGCCCCCGCCTCGAGCGCCACATGACTCGCCAGGCGCACCGTCTCTGTCGCGCTCGCTCCCGCAGGCCGGAGATGTTTTCGATGTGGACATGCCGTCGTCGATGCGCCTGCTGCGCGAGTTTCACGCCGACCGCCTCCCACGCTCACCGTCGTCGCTCGCCGCTGCCTACCGTTCCTCCCACCCGCCACTGCCCTCCAGTCCAGCGCACCTGGCCACAAGTCCGACTGCTAGCCGCCCGGGCCCGACGCCACCGGTTGCTGCGTCCGAGGCCCGTGTGAGTGTGCGCGATGCGCTGGCTTCGGCTCGGTCGCGTCTCAATACTCTGGAGCTGCTCGCCAAGACTGCCGCGAGCCAAGCGCTTGCCGCACCGGCTCCGCCAGTCCCGCACCGCCCGCCTGTCGAAGACTATGCTCCGCGGCGCGACGTCATGCCGCACATCGTCCCGGAGCCGCTGCCGCACTATCGGCTCGGTGGCACCTGCAGGATCAACGTCGCACGGGCGCTCGATGCCGCCACCCGTCCGCTTCCAAGCTCGCGCTATGTAGCCACTCGTCCGTGGCGGCCGCAGTACTCGAGCTCCTTCCGACATCCGGACGATCCGGTGCCGTCGTGGCGGCGCGAGGCGCAGACCATGGTCACCTCACGGCGGCTGCTCTCGTCTTCGATCCCGCTTGCCAGCCGGCCTCTCGGCGTGCCTTCAGACCCGCACCTCGGGTCAGACTCGTACCTCGGTCCGCGTCCGTCCGAGTACCTCTTCCGCCGCACCTTCCGCCGCTCGCCCTCGCCGACCTCGCCCGAGTCGAACAAGGCTGTGCTAGCCCAGGTCGCCGACCTCGCCTCGAGGGTTGAGGCGCTTCACGCCTCGCTCAAACCGCCGCCATCGCCGCCATCACCTGTCTCGTCCCGCCGTGATGGTAGTGCTACCCTTGCGTCGTCGCTGCTCTCTGTATCGCAGCTTCCGTCTTCGTAGCTCTGCAGCGAGCGGCTTAGCTCGCTGCTGCCACGTGCCGTGACACGTGGCAACAATTTTAACATGCCCGACCTCACTGCCCACTCCGCAACTCCGCCTTCCCCGCCTCCCCTCCCTCTGCTCCCTCCTCCCTCATACCGGCATCTCCACCAACTGCTATCCTTGCCACATATCCCCAAGCTGATATCTTTCGTCCGGCGTTGCAGGAACTGAAAGGTGAGAGTTTGCCACACGCCGTTACAAGGTTGTCAAGATTACAAATTTGCTCACCTGCGGCTCACAGAACAACGTTTGCCGCTGACCCGGCACGGAAACACCCACCTGTCCAACCGAGTCACCCATACGCCACCCGCATCGCCCTCGTCTCCACGGAGCACCTCCCTTCCGACGTGTTGCGGTAGACGGGTAGACGTGCGGGTATCTACGTCCCTCACCCTACACAAAAACCACTCCGCACACACACACACACGCGCGCGCATACACAAAGTCTCTTTCTCCTCTCTCTCCCCACACACACCTATCCCGTCAGCTCTGGTCACGTATCGCCACCTCCTCTCGACTCGCCCTCAGCTGGCGCGACAATCGATATGGGACGACGGAGAAAGCGCTCGTCCAACACAGTGGTACCATCTGGTGGGCTACTCACACATGCTGGCAAGAATGGCGAGCGGGCGGCGGGCATGCCTTTAAGGCCAGGGAATGGGCTGAATGGTAATCAAGGCTCGCTTGGCCATGGCCTGTCAGCCGCTGGCTATGCTGCCGCGGCCACGCGCGACCGCTCGAGCTCGGCTGCAAGCTCAAACCACTCAAAGTCATCGACTGGCTCACACGTCATGTCATCTCTCCCAGGCTTTTCCACCGGCTCGGCCTTTGGCCATAGCCGTGGTGGTCCTGGTGGTCTTGGTGGCCCAGGTAGTCCTGGTGGTAGTCCTGCCGCAGGCCGCTACGGGCATGCTCGGGCGTACACCCAGGGCACCACGCCGGTGCCACGGATCCAGATCTGCGACTCGCTGTCGTCGAATCCGTCGAGACTTGCCGAACTAGTATCGGCTGGAGAGCTGGAGGTGGCCAACGGCAACTTGGCCTCGCTCGGCTCGACCGACCTCGGCTCGACCGACCTCGCCCAAGCTTCGAACAGCCCACCAAGCGATTTGCGCGCTGGCGGTGGGTGGGATACCGGCGAGGTCAAGGAGGCGCGCCAGGCACTAGATTGGTTTGAGGCGGCCGAAAAGAGCGTGCCTGTCAAGATCGACACTGCATTTGGGCGGCCAATCCGTGAGTGGCTTCAGTCTCCGTGGACTCGCGCTATGCTCATCGGCCTCACTACGCTCATGATAATCCTTATCGGCCTCTTTGTTGTCCTTCTCATCTCATCGCACACCACCGACGCGTTCTTTCCCGCACTCGGCGCGCTCGCCACACTCGCTCTAGGCGCGTACCTCATTGTTGCGCGACGAGCGTGGTCGCTCGCCATTGTCGTTCTCCTCTGCACCATCGGCGGCCTTGTCACCGTCTACCTCTACGTGCAAACGACTGGCTTCTCTCACAGCCACTTTCTCGCCGCTGCCGTCCTCATTTTCAGCGTTGTCCTTCATCTCGTCTCGCTTTGGGCTGCCACAGCAATTGGCTCGTGTGGTGTAGTCGTGGCGATGGCCGCCACCGCATGGACGCCAACTCAGGGCACCGGCTCGGTGGCTTCCGCCTCACAGCTCACTCTCGCCGTTGTGCTCTGCGCCATCCAGCTCGGCACCAAGGTGTACTACGAGCGCGTGCTGGGCTCGGTCATTGCCAAGGCCAAGACCGCAGCTACCTTTGCTGAGTCGACTGAGGAGGCCATCATTCTCGCCCTCAAGGGCCGGGTCATCGCATGGTCGCCGACCGCGGGCCGCGTGTTTGGACCCAAGATTCGTCTCCTCGCCACCGTCCTCGGCCTCTTTGACCAGGCCTCGCACAACGACATCGAACGACTCTACCACAACGCCAACGAATCGCGCGTGCCGCGCAACGTCAATCCGGCCTTTGCGCGGCCGGTAGGCTTCGGCTCCAACTCGTCGTACATGTTCAACGCCACGCTTGCCACCCCGCGTGCCGCGGCTGCCGCCTCGGGCGAGCAGTTCCTCAACACCACTGCGTCTGTCGAGTCCTTCCTCTACGATATGCTCCACCTCGCCCGCGGCTGCAAAGTCTACGCCCGCGTCGCTAACGGCATTACCCTCCCAGCCACGCTGATGTGTAAGCAGGTAGTCCACGAGGGTCGCAAGGCCTCGCTCTTCATCCTCCGCTTTCGGCCATCCCAGCTTGGCCTCTCCGATGTCGGGATCCAGGCCGGACGAGCCCAGCCTGAGTCGGTGCAGGGCGGCGGCTCGTTCTACCTCGGCGGGCCGACCATGGAAGCGTCGGGCCTCACCGCACGCACCATGTCCGAAGTCTCGGTCTCCAACTCAGGTATCGGCATCACTGGGCTGCCGGCATTGTCGCACGCCGGAAGCTCGGGCCCGATCGACTCGTCGAAGCTGCAGTTGACGCCGTCGCAGACGCCACAGCGGACCGCCGAGCAGGCCAAGTCGCTCTGGATTTCATCTATCTCGCACGAGTTCCGCACTCCCCTCAATGCCATCTTTGGTATGGTTCAGATCCTCCGCGAGTCGTCGTCGTTCACCGCCCAAGAGCTCGAGTACTTCAACATCATCACTCATGCCTCGCACACCCTCCTCGGCCTCGTTAACGATCTCCTCGACTTTTCCAAGATCGAGTCCGGCAAGCTCCAGATCGAGTCGGTAGAGTTTAATCTCCGCCAACTCGCCACAAAGTGCCTACACTACGTCTCGGCCACCGCAGTCTCCAAGGGCGTCGAGCTCCTCACCAACATCTCCAACTATCTGCCCGAGACCGTCATCGGTGATCCCAAGCGCGTGCACCAGGTCATGCTCAACTTCCTCTCCAACGCCATCAAGTTTACCGAAGACGGCCAGATCGTCATCGAAATTCAGGTCCTCGAGTCGTCGCCCGAGACCCTCTCAGTCTGCGTCTCGGTCAAGGACTCGGGCATCGGCATCCAGGCCTCCAAGATGACCCAGCTCTTCCAGGCCTTTTCCCAGCTCGACCGTTCAGTAGCTCGCAACTATGGTGGGACCGGTCTTGGCCTCGCCATCTGCAGGCAGCTCGTCAATCTCATGGGCGGCTCCATCGGCGCAGACTCGAAAGAGCGCAAGGGTTCCAACTTTTGGTTCACTCTTGCCCTCAAGCTTCCGCCGTCGACTCACTACCCGCTCCGCAAGGTATTCTCCGTTGCAAAGTCGGCAAACCAGCACGTCCTACTCTGCTACGCCAACAAGGCAGTCACCACCTCGATCTCGGACGCGCTCCGCTCGTGGGGCTTTACCGTCACCTCGGTCACCACACTCCGCACCGCCATCTCGCTGGTCGCCTCGGAGCCGAAGCGCTTTTGCTTCTTCATTCTCGACGCAAACGCGCTCTCGCTCAAGCGCGTGGCGACAAAGTACAACAGCCTACCATCGCCGCCGCCGCTGCTGGTCATCACGGCCCAGGGCCAGTTCACCACGCACCAGATCAACGCTATCACCAAGGTCCCCGTCATGTACAAGCCGCTTGAAGAGGTCACCCTCTTCCGCACCCTTGTCAACCAGCTCCGTCTCCGCCCGACTGGAACCTTTACCGGCACCGCGTCGGATGCAAACGAGATGGCTATTGTTGGCGCCTCGCCGTCGATCGGTCTAGGCTCGCACCTTCACCAGGACGGCTCCGAGGCTTGGTACGAGTCAGTCCTCAACTCTTCTGGCACCTCGGGCAACGTCCGCGGCACTTCGTCGCGCCCGCCCCTTCCAAAGGCCACCAACTACTCGTCATCACAGCGGGGCGGCTCGAGTTCGGCTCTCTCGGTCGCAGGCAAGTCATCGTCCGCCGAAATGCGCCTTGCTCTCGCGCTCGTGGATGACAACGCCGTCAACAACATGATTATGGCACGGTTCCTCGTCTCAGTCGGCGTACCAAAGCCGTGCATCCAGTCGTTTACCTCGGGTGAGGCCTTCCTTGCTGCTGCCCGCGAGACCCTCTTCTCCATTGTCTTTTGCGACATGCAGATGCCCGACGGCCTGTCGGGCTTTGAGACCCTGACTCAGCTCCGCACTCTCGAGTGCGATCTGAGTCTGGAGCCGGCCGCCGTCGTCGCGCTCACCGGCATGGACCCTGACGAGATTCGGGACTCCCTCGAGCCGCTAGTCGTCCTTGACATCATTGTCAAGCCCATCAACATCGATCGCGTCCGCGACGTTTACCACCGCTGCGAGGCTGCGGTCTCGTTTCGCCCTACTCTCACCGCCTCGACATCGACCCTGCACTCGGACGCAAGGTCATCGCGCTACACCGACTCTCGCCAAGGCGTGAGCAATTCGCGCGGCCCGCGCGAGGCTGGCCTCTCCACCGCAACCTCCTCCCGCGCCATCGCTGCCCATGCCGCCACAGCTTCCAGCAGCGACAGCAGCGACAGCAGCGACAGCAGCGACGACTCGGGATCGACCCTTCATTCAGCCAGGACCGCGGTCAAGGCGGCAGCTCACCTCTCCGGAAGCTCGTCTTTGTCCAACGACTCTTTGTCGCCTTCATCATCGGTGTCACCTCCGCCGCCGTCGGCCAGCAACACCTCATCAAGTTTCGCAGTCAACAAGCGCTCGCCTAAGCGGCACGGCAGCGCTTCGACCGGGACCGGAACCAAGAGTGATGTTTCCGGCGCTGGCCTCTCGTCTGCCGAAGCCAGCCATGGCGACAATGGTGGCGACTCTGGCTCGCCAAAGACGGCCAACAGCGCCGCGCGCGGCACGGCCAAGGGCAAGGCCAAGAGCAAGGCCAAGCGCAAGGTGAGAAAGGCGAAGGAAGTCAGGAAAGGCCAGAAGCGCCACAAGCGCCGCACAAGCAAGATGAAGCGTGTTCGGGTGCGGAAGCAAAGCGTCTGCTCCCGCTCTTCCCGCTCAGGCTCTGTATCGTGCTCCAAAGCTACTACCTCGGGTGTCAAGGCCGTAGCAAAGCGCAAGAGCCGGCTGGCCGGATGCCGCCACCATCGCACATCGTCAGCCTCGCCTCCGCGATCGACGTCGGACTCGTCAGTTACCGTCGAGTCGCCGCAGGTTATGTTTGCCACTGGCGCGCAACGCGCCTCTGCCAACAAGTCAGCAGAAGGCAAGCAGCAAGTTGCTCTCGACTCGTCACCTGCAACCTCGCTCGCAGGGTCGTCACAGGCATCGTCGTTGGCGTCGCCTTCTGGTGACTTTAAGAGGCGGTCCGGGCGGTCGTTCACCGTCTCGAACCCGAATGCCATCACGGCAGCGCTCAAGATCATGAGCTCAAACGGGAACTCGCTCGCCGAACTCTCCGAACCGGGCTCGTCCAACAGCTCGCAGCACAGGGAGCGGATCAAGTCCAAGTACGATCGGAAGCGCAAGGGCACGACGCCGTCCCTCTCGATCCTCCCGCGTGGGCAAGGCTCGTCCCAGCTCATCACGCCACGCAACTCGCAACAGAGCAACACCATCCTGGTCGTTGACGACAACGGACTCAACAGACTTGTCCTCTCCAAGCTCGTCCGAATGGCCGGCTTTGAGGTTGAACTGGCCAAGGACGGTCAGGAGGCCGTCGACAAATGGCAGGCCCACGGCTACGTCGCCATTCTCATGGACTGTGTCATGCCAGTCCTGGATGGCTACGAGGCAACCCAGCAGATCCGGCAGCGCGAGGCTGTTCGGCCGTTCCAAACCCACGTGCCCATCATCGCTGTCACGGCCAACGCCCTCAAGGGTGATCGCGCCGTCTGCCTCGAGGCCGGCATGGACGAATATGTGACCAAGCCGGTCATCAAAGACGAGCTCATGTCCAAACTGGCCTCGTTCGGCGTTGTCCCTGCCAGTCGTGAGACTGCGCCAAAGGCGCCAGGCAGCTCTCCGCCCACGCTCCCCAACGCCTCGCCCTCGGATGACTCGGTTGACGCCGAAGGCTCGTCGTCCGGTCGCCCGGCGTGGCCACCCAAAAACGCGTACTGGCTCGTCCCGTCCAACCACGCCCGGCGCCAGTCGGTTTCGGTCGAGATCCTGCCACACTCGCTCTCAGGCTCGTCTGATGGCGACGAGCGCTCGGTTCAGACCCAGAAGCTTGCTGCCCAGCGCTCCGTCCTTGTCCGCGCCGTAGGCAACGATGCCGCAGCCGCCAGCAGCGGCCGGCGCTCCACCATTTCCGCCGCCACGGAAGAAGAGGTCTTCCTCCAACGCCACCACGACGCGTACGAAGAGGTCCAGGGCCGGTCGCGGCTCCAGCACCACACTCTCATGATGCTCCACGAAGGCAGCTAACCGCAGTCCTCCCTGCCACTTGGCTCACTTTATTCCAGATGATCATAGTTGGCAAGCGCGGCCTGGGAAGGCGAGCGGGTGATTCGCGCCGATGCAGCGTCGTGTGGTGCGAGGGCAAAGGCCGGATCCATAGAGTTGCGGAAAGAGTGTGAGATGGTCTGCCGCCGCTCGTGCCAGACCAGCGCAACGAGGAAGATACGAGCTGAGAAAAAGATCGAAACCCACATGAGCTGGCCCGGATCGGACACGCCGTTGAGGACAATGTGGAGGCAGAGGAGGGCGGCAACAACGACAGAAAAGACAAGCTCCGACTTGAACGTCCCGGTGGCGCCCATGTAGTCGCTAAACTTGGTAACAAGCGCGTTGCGGGCCTTGGAGGTCGGCGCCGGCGTCACCGACTTTGCAGACCCGTTGGTGACCCGCGCAGACGAGCCACTCATTGTGATCGAGGCACCCGAGCCGTCGACAAGACCGTACTTTTCGGTCCGCACAAACTCGCCGCCCTTCTTGACCGAGCCCTCAAGCACGGCGAGCGTGTCGTTGTACGCCATGCCGTAGCCAAGGAGAACCAGAAGCGGGAAGGTAGCAATCTCCATCCACGGGATGATCTTCTTGGACAGGATGCAGGTAAAGTACATGGCGGTCGGGCCGAGGCCGACAAAGATGAGAATCGGGGTCAGGTTGCCGACCAAAGTCGAAACTCGATCCGAGTACCAGAAGAGGACGCACGAGGTGAGCGTGGCCAGCGTCATGATAAGATTGATAAAGTAGCCGGCGAGGTGAATGGTACACTGGTACTTGCGCCAAAGCGAGAGGTTGCCCTGCCGCCACACATTGCCCAGGTGCTTGAGCACACACTGGAACGAGCCCTTGGCCCACCGGTACTGCTGCTTCTTAAACGCCGAGACCGTCGGCGGAATCTCGTTGGGTGCGAGCACGTCATTGACGTACACCATCTGCCACCCGCGGAACTGCGCCCGGAACGAGAGGTCGAGATCCTCGGCAAGTGTGTCCTGCGACCACCCGCCTGCGTCCTCGATCGCCTCGCGCCGCCACACACCGCCAGTCCCGTTAAAGTGCATGTAGTAGCCGAGATGCGTCCGCACCCGCTGCTCAATCATAAAGTGGCCGTCGAGCGCCACAGCCTGGATGTATGTCATGAGGTTGTAGTACCGGTTGGTAAAGTCCCACCGGGCCTGCACGCATGCCACGCCCTTGCTGCACAGCTTGTCCTTGTAGTACGGCGACTCCTGGTGCTTGTCGTTGTAAAAGTACGGCAGCGTGTACGCCAGGAAGTCCGGCTCGGGCATAAAATCAGCATCAAAGATGGCGATAAAGTCCGCGTCTGGCTCTAGCCGCATGCCCTCACGCAGCGCCCCGGCCTTGTAGCCGACCCGGTTCTCCCGCCGCACGTGTTCCACACGGAACTTGGTCGGCGCAACCAGGGCCAGAAACTGCTTCACAAGCTCAGGCGTGTTGTCCGTCGAGTCATCCAACAACTGGATGACCAGTGCATGCGTCGGGTACTCGAGCTCCAAGCACTTGCTCAGCAACCGCTCGCAAATCGCGCCCTCGTTGAAGACCGGGAGCTGAATGAGCACCTTGGGGTACTGGATCTCCTCGTCCTGTCAAAACACCATCACCACACAAGCCACCATTCTCGCGTGAGCTTTTCTCCAAGCCCAGCGCCTACCATCCCCATCCGACCACAAAAAGACTGCATGCGCCTTCCTCGCACCGACATGCCACCACCGCCCACCGCTTAAGGGCTCCGTCACACCCGCCACCTTCTCGCACCGCTCCCGGACGCTCTACTTGAATTCTCGATGTCCAACTTGGCAAGCACATAATCATGTACTTGGTCACTCGCACATCTTGTTACCATGGTCATAGCACGTGTCAACAACTCGTACGGGCATCGGGACGGTGGCGGGCAGGCGGGCAGAGCCAAAGTCGAACGAATTTGTAACACCACAAATCCACACCCAGCGGTTGCACGTGGGCATACAGGGGGTGCATGCAAGGGAAAGGCGGGGATTAAAAAGGTGAAAAGGAGATGAAGATGTAGCTTGTAGCTTGTACATGATACGTACCGAAAACTGGAGGTATGGCTCAAGGCGCTCAGGCGGGGCAGGCGGGTAGCTCTGGTCGGAATAGCATCGCTCTTCGCTCCCCGCCTTGAGGAACCAGAAGGAGATGGACATGAACCAATACTGGGCACCATAGAGAAAGAGGAAGACGGTCTGGATGACAAAGACAATGTCAAACGTCCATGCCAGCACCAACCAAATTGTTGATGGGCCCACGCTCTCGCCCATACCGACGCCCGATGGAGTTCCCGCGCTCGTCATCGTTTCACCCCCGCTTGCGAGAGTGCGGTGGCAAGAGGTGAGTCAGGGGGGGGGGGGGGGACACTCTTGGTTGTCGGCCGAGCAGTCGCTCCGTAGGCTCGACGGCTTTTTTTCAGGTTTCCTCGCATTTACTGCGCTGGCCATTATGGCTCACAAGTACAACACCGCGAGAGCACATGACCTTCAATGGCAAAGATAAGGGGACTAGGTGCGAGGCGGTCCGCGCAGATCGGCGCTGTTCTCCACGGCAACCTCCTCGACAGCGCGCTTGGCAAGGGTGGCGACTGAGGGAAAAGCGGCCCAGAGCTCGGTGAGGTCGTGGGCGAGCGAGTGAAGATCCATGGTGGCCCGAATGTACTGCCGATGCTTGTCGTCGACGCAGAGCCGGATGGTAATGTAGAAGAGGATCCAGGCAATGCGGTAGTGGTGTTGCGCGCCGGTGGTGGCAAAGCGGAAGAGCGAGTCGATGAGATGGGTTGGAATGAGGTGGACGGCTTCAGGCGCTCGCGCCATCGAGTTGAAGCACCACAGTGAGGCCAGGATCTTGGAGATCTCCTTCTCCAGCTCACTCAAAAAGTTGTCCATTCCGAGGTCGAGCCGGGCCTGGAGAAGCCGCGCAAACTTGCCGTCGCCGCATGTCATGAGCGCCACTGCGTTGGGCGGATGGACGCAGAGATTGCCTAGCCCACGCAGACCGTTGCGATACAGGTCGCCCTTCATGTACTCGGAACTTTGCCAACGCTCGAGGATCTCCACAATGTCGGCGACCGCACCCAGCTCGCCGAAGCGGACCTTGTTCTGGACAGTCAGCGCCATAAAGGCCGTCGCGTTGACAACCTCGTTGGCAAGCGTCACGTTGCCAACCACCTTTTCAGCGCGGAGCAGTCGCACGAGCTCGTCGACCATGCCGATGTCGCGGAGGTGGTCGCGGTTGTCATCGTTATACGCGACCCGAACCAGCAGCCGCAGCGCACCGAGGAGCAGCCTGCACGACGCGTTGCTGTCCTGGAGAATGGCTAGCACGGCGTGCCCGCCGCCCTGCATCCGTACCGCCACCTTGCCTTCGTCCGAGTCGGTGATGCGGTGGAGCATGTCGATGGAGACCTCAAGCACGCTCGAACTGCCACAGAGCGCGTGGACGTTGGCCATGACCCGAAGCACTGACGCCGCCAGGCTGTAGAGCGACGATCGCGGCGCCGAGCCGAGCGCGGCTTCGTCAAACTCGTCCGAGAGTGTGGCAATGAGCTGCCCGACTTCCTCGCAGATTCCTGCGTTGGCGTCGAGCCGCGCGCTGAGCTCCTTCAGCCGCCGCGTCCGCTTGTTGTGCTCTGTCCGCCAGAGCTGGTCCTGGTCAAAGGCCTCGACCCGAGCGCGGACGCCGACGTTCGAGTACGTCTCCCGCGACGTTGCAGACTTGATGCTGACCGACTCACCCTGCCACGGCGCGAGGCGGCCCCAAGCTTGCGACGACTCTTGCGCGTGTACAATGTGCTTCAGCAAGACGGCCGCAAACACTGCCGCGCTTGGCCGCTCGCTCGGATTCTTGGCCTCAAAAGTGGCGTTGAGCAGCTCGATGACATCTGGCGGTGTCCGCGCGTCCATCAGCCCGGGCGGCGCGTAGTAGTTGTCTTTGCCGCGCTTGCCATCGTACGGCAGCGAGAGCGCGCCGAACGACATGTAGAAGCACGCCCAAACGACCACTCCCAGCGACCACAGGTCAGCATGCTGTGAGATGAGCGGGCCGGAACCGTCGAGCACCTCGGGCGCTGCATAAAGCGGGTGCAGCTTGGCGCGAATGACCTCGGGCTGCCGAGTGATGACCATTAAAAGCTGGGTCACTCCATAGTGCGAGATCCGGACCGTCCCAATTTCGTCAAACAGCACGTTGGCCGGATGCAAGTTGCCGTGCACAATGCCGAGCTCGTGGAGCCGCTCCATGCCGCGGGCAATCTCAAATGCGTAGTACAGCGGAATCATGCGCGAACCCATCATCTGGTCCGATCGCAGCGCGTCAAAGAGCGACGTCGGTTCCATGACTTCGGAGACCATGAGCAGCTGCGGCGGCGACGCCGACATCGCCACACCTACCGTTGGCACTGTGTTGGGGTGCGAGACGCCGCACATCATGCGCAGCACGTCCAGCAGCGCCTCTGTTTGGCCCTGCGTGACGCCGCCAAGAGGAAAAGCCTTGACCATGACGTCTGAAAACAAAAAATGGCCGCGGTACGTCGGCGTCATCGGCCGCGCGCCTGTCGAGTCAACAGGCCCGTCCTCATCCTCGAGCACCACAAGCTGCGGGTCGATCATGTACACCACCTCGGTCGGGATCTTGAACACCCGTCGCATCAGCCGCGGTGTAGACTCGGTGCCAGAGACCCGGCACATGAACGACATTCGCGCCTCGTGCGCTCCAGACAGCATCGTCTGCACTGTCTTGTACGCCTCATTCGCAGCCCCAGCATCAAGCCCGCTTTCCTCGCCCGACGCCCGACCGGCTGTCGACGACTGCCCGCCCCACCCTTGTGACGCGGTCCCAGTCGACTCGAGTGACCGTGGCACTATCACTGTGGCGTCGACATCGACATCGCTGCTAGTCGAGCTTCTCGTGCCGCTCTCTTCGGTTGACGAGAACGAAGCCGACGACGACTCGTCCACACTCTCCTCGCTCCCACCGTACGAATACTCGGTTGCCTCCAACGAGAGCATGGCATCCGACGACGACTCCAGCTCCACCGCCACCATCACCTCGCCTGACATGTCAGCTCGACCGCCAGAGATAGAAGTCGACGTAGACTCGATCTCAATCGCAAGGTGCGGGCTCTCAAGCCCCAGCGACTCTACCGAAGTGTCCGGCGAGACATGCGGCGAGCTAGCCGGCGAGCGCTTCGACTTGCGCCCAGCCCTCATCCGGCTACGCGACTTGAGCCGCGGCAGCGCTAGCGAGTTGCACTTGTCGCGCTCGGCCTCTTTGGCAGCCGTGATGAGCTGCTTGATCGTCTCCACCCACTCAGCGCGGACCTCCTCGGTCGGCGCCACCAGCAGACACTCGCGCGACTGCATCGTGCCGTCGGCGGCATCATCATGCTGGGTAAATGAAAACTTGTATGCAGACTGCACCAGGTCGTGGTCGATGCCGTCCTCGGCGTCAACAGCACCGCTCGAGCTCGCCGAGTACTCAAATGACGCCGAGCAAGTCGACGAGAGGCTGCTGCTCACCCTTCCAGCCGTATCAGCTGCAACAACCGGCACGACGCTCGAGTCTGCCATCGCTGGCGCCGAGCGCGAGAGGCTGCCCGTCAAAAGATCGGTCTGAGGCGCCGGCGGGGAGCGTGGGCGGTTAACTTTCCGCTTGGCGGATGACCCACCCTGCTTGCCTTGCTTGCCTTGCTTGCCTCGCCGCGAGCCGCGAGTGACCTTGCCAAACCTGTTGCGCTTGGCACCGGCCCGGCGCTTGGCTTGCTTCCCGCGCATCTGCGGTGGCCGCGCGCCAGCCGCGATATCAGTCTGCCGACGCCTCCGGCGCCCGCCAGCCCTGTAGGACGAGCGCGAGACCGTGAGAGCAGCGAGGTGCAATGACAGGCGGTGGGCGTTGCCGAGGCCCCGGACAACTACGTCCTCGGACCGCATGGCCTCGAGCTTGGACACCGACGGCGCTGTGGTCCACAGCAAGCCTTGGCGCGCCCCTCACTCTCGTACAGCGTGACAGTAGTGGTGGCGGTGATTCTCTCAACCGCACGTGGCCGCTTGAGCTTCAGCGCTGAGGCCTTGTCGAGCCAGACCTTGACGTAAAAGCCCTCGATGGCGACAAAGCGGCGGCGCCACTTGCCCTTGGCGGCGCACCAGTTGACGTCGGTGCACTTGGAGGGCTTGGCAAACGGGCGCTTGAAGAGAAAGCCGCCAATGATCATGCCGTTGGCCTCGAGCAAAAGCTTGCGCATGCCCTCAGAGTGCGCATGGCAGAGCGGCGTCTTGCCATTCAGATCCATGTCGCAAAGCGGGATGCCCAGCCGAACAAGCTTGGCGGCCAAGTCGAGGTCATCGGCCATGGCGGCGAGATGGAGCGGCGAGCGGTGGGTGACTACGCCGCGAGTGGCGAGGTAGTGTGGCATGTACGTCTTCTGCTTCCAATGGGCGTGGGCAAGCGCGCACTCGCCGCCAAAGGCCGAGCGCAGCGCCGCCACGTCGCGGGCGTCGATGGCAGTCTGCAGTTGGACCAGCCGGCGGCCGAGCATGAACGCGTTGACCATGTCCAAAAAGGTCGGGCGGAGGCCAGGCGAGGCTACAAATGCCTGCTCCAGCACTCGAATGACCGGCGCCGGCCACGGAATGATGATGTCGTCGTCAAAACCGGCGACTGAGACTTGGACGGCCTTGCGGACCGAAGGCTTGCCTGCCCGCTTCCGACTCGTGCTCGAGCCCGATCCAGTCGAACTCAGCGGGGTCTGGACCGAGCGGGTGTGCGAGATGCGGGCGTAGTTGCGTGACGGCCGCGCCCAAGGCCGCGACTCGGTCCCACCGGCAGCCACGTGCCAGGTCTGCGATGAGTCGGACGCGAGCGAGTCCATCGAGCCGACTGAGCCGTTCGCGTCGCCAAGGGTGAGAGAGGACGACAAAGGTACAAAAGGTTTGAGCGGTGCGAACTCAATCGACGGGCCCGAAGAGAGGCCCGAGGCCTTGGAGAGCTCCAACGGGCCGGGGATCCAGTTGTAAAAGTTGCCCGGCGCCGCGTAGACGTCGGCCCGCAACGAATCAGGTCTGATCGAGGTGAACGCCTCCCACGCCAGAGTGGCAAACGACCACACGTCCGCCGGTTTGTCGTTCTGCTGGGCGCGCAGGACCTCAGGTGCCATGTACGCCCGCGTCCCACAGAAAACCGTGCTCGTGTCCGAGATGTCGGTCGTCGACAAACCAAAGTCGGCGACCTTGGCCGTAAAGTTGGCGTCCAGCAGCACGTTTTCCGGCTTGAGATCACGATGCACCATGCCGCGCTCGTGCAGGTACGCCATGCCCTTGCAGATGTCCAGCAGGTAGTTGAGCTGCTCGTCGCGTGAAACAAAGCCGTGTCTGTGGATAACATCCGAGAGGTCGCCATTGGGACAGAACTCGGTCACCATCGCCAGCGCGTTGACGTTGAGCGAGGCACCAAAGAACCGGATGCAGTTGGGGTGCGAGATCTTGGAAATGGCCGTCACCTCGGCCACAAACCGCTGCACAACTTCGGCGGCATCGACTGCAGCGTGCAGATTGAGCATCTTGACAGCCACCGTCTGCCGCATGTACCGCGCACGGTAGACAGACCCAAACGCTCCGCGACCGAGCAGCTCGGACGTTTCTGCGCTCAGATCAATGTCATACTCCATGACAACTTCGGAGCTCGCTACGCCTTGGTCGACGCCAACATCAGATCGCGACGACGCAGCAGATGCAACAAACGACGACGACGACGACGATGACAAACATGACGTAGCCGATGGCGGCGGCGATGTTGAGGAAGGCGAGAAAGACGCCGAGGATGAAACGAGGAAGGCTGCTGCTCCTTCTGCTTCTGCTTCTGCTTCTGCTTCTGCTTCTGCTGTCTGTCCTCCTCGTCGCCTCTGGTCTTGGATTGAGACGCCTTGCGGGACGCCGACGTGCCGGTCTTCATGGAGGATGCCTTGCTGGTCTTGCGAGACGACGACCTGCTGTTGGTTGCCACCGACGACGACGACGACTTTGGTCGCCGAATACGTAGCGAGAGGAACGGCTGCTGTGCCGACTCAAACTCGACCGCAATTTCGTCACCAAGATCCTCCATCTCATGTTCCTTTCCCCAACTCATGCTGCTAAGGAGGGGAGGGGGTGGGGAGTGGGGGAGGGGGAGGGGAGTGGGTAAGTGTGTTTGTGGGGGAGGGAGGGGTAACGGAGTGGAGAGTGATGACCACGAGCGGGATCGTGCGACTCTCCTCTTTGCGAGTCTGTTGATCAAGAGAACGAACATGTTTGCGGAAGCAGCGGCTTTTTACTACCGGGTCAGCAATGCAATTTCGGCATGATCTCGACCATATCAAATTGGATACGCGTGATGGTAAATTTTTGGTGTCCAAACCCTCACCCACGCTCTCATTCGCTTGCTCAACTCCGGCCGGCAGCAGGCCAAACCCCCTCCCCTCTCCGCGCTCGCGACTCGTGAACAGCGACAACACGTTCGGTGGTCCACACCTCACGCAGCGTCTGGCAGAACAGGTGGATATGTCGTGGACGGAGATGCTACCGGAACCACTGTGCTCGCTTCCTCCGGACCAAGCCGCCAATGTGGTGTGTATGGTGGCGGCGTATCCGCTGGCGCTGGTGGCCGAGCCGCTGGCGAGCAGCGTGGCTAAGGCGACAGGAGCGGGCATGGCCAAGGCACGGATGGGAGTGGGATCTGGCATCGGACTGGCATTCTGTCTTCTTGCGCTGGGAGTGAGGGGCATGGCCGCGTTGTTTACTCCGCTAGCAGGCGCATGGCTCCTGCTGACTACCCTGCCCAAGGCCTACGTCCATCTCGGCGTCCTTGTCTTTATGCTCACAGCGCTCAGCTGCGCCCATGCGTGGCGGATGTACACAGATCCGTACGGGTGGACGCTCGACTTTACCGGCCCGCTGATGATTGCCACTGTCAAGGTGACGTCAATGGCGTTCTCCGTGGCCGATGGGGTCAACAAGCCATGGGCGGTTCTCGACAGCGACGGGCACAAGATCGGGCGCGGATACGCGGCAGTCCTCCGGTCGTGGCAGGCGCTTGCCCTGGACGCACCGCCGACGCTGGAAGAGTACATCTCGTTTCTGCTGTACTTTCCGGTGGTCCTTGCTGGGCCTGTAGTCGACATGCGGGCGTATCTGCAGTTGGTTCGTTGCGGGCCCCAGGCCTCGCTGGCCGCCCGCAGCTGGGAGGCTGTCAAGCGGCTCGGTCTTGCGATTGGGTGCTACGGCGTCTTTGTTCTCCTCTCGGAGCACTTTCCGCAATCGCTGTACTTTGATCCGGCCTTTATCGGAGAGCACTCGCTCGGCTACCGGGCGCTGTACATGTACCTGGCCCAGACCGGGCTGCGGTTCCGGTATTACTTTGCCTTTGCGCTCGCTGAGGGCGCTTGCCGTGGTGCTGGGCTCGTGGCGGTGACCAATGTCGACATTGTCGCTATCGAAACAGCGCAGAACTTCAAGGTCGCTGTCGAGAACTGGAACATCGGCGTCGCCCGGTGGCTCAAGCTCTACGTTTACCATCGTGTCGCGCCGGGCTCGTCGTTCATCAACGTGTTGGCAACCAACGTGGCCGGTGCCATCTGGCACGGCTTCTACCCGGGCTACTACCTCGCGTTCCTTCTCGGCTCGTTCTGCACCCAGTTCTCGCGCCTCGTCCGCCGCAAGCTCCGGCCACACGCGCTGGCGGCTGGAACGTGGGTCAAGGCTGGCTACGACACCGTCGGTTGGGCCGGCTCGGCGCTCATTCTCGGCTACGGCTCTGTCCCGTTTACCCTCCTCCGGCTTGACCAGACGCTTGACGTATGGAGCGCACTGCACCACTGCGTCCCTTGGCTCATCTTCCCGGGCCTGGTCCTGCTGATGGTGCTACCATCGCCGGAGCGAGTGCGGCGCAAAACGGCATAGCTCACGGCTTCAGCACGAGAAACGGATGGACGAGCGCCTCGGCAGCCTCGATGCGGCGGTTCGGGTTGCGGGTGAGGAGTTTGTCGAGCAAGTCAACAGCCAGAAGAAGCGGCGAGTCGGGACTGGCCCAGCGCGAGACGTACGCCATACGCTTGACGATCTCCTGGTAGCCAAGAAAGTCGTCGTCATCGTCGCTCTCGTCGTCGCCGCCGTCGCTGTCGCCAGCCTCAGTCCGGGCAGATGCAAGCAACTTGTTGCCGAGGAGGATGCCTGCAGACCAAACGTCAACCTTGTGGTTGTACGGGACTCTGTCCGAGCTGCGAACCTTGGACGGCTGGACCTCGGGTGCAAAGTAGCCAGGCGTGCCGATACGCCCGAGCGGGAGCTCGCCAGCACTCGGGTCGGCGATGTTGTACTCTTCAAACGCCGAGTCAAAGTCGATAATGACCAGGGCCTGGCGTGCGCCGTCAAACACCACGTTGTCGTCCTTGATGTCGCGGTGGATGAGCGAGAGCGCATGGAGGCGAGCTATGCCGGCCAACAGCTGGCTCGTGTAGCTCTGCGCCGCAGCGAGCGAGTCGGCGATAAACTTGGTGCTTGCATCAACAAACTCGGTCACGAGCACCTTGGCCCGCAGCTCGGGAAAGTACCGCGACCAGACAAGCTGTTGTAGGCCGGGCTGACCGCGAACCCGCTCCAGCACGCGCTCCTCACGCGAGTCGTCCGGATCCTCTAGACTCATCTTGACTGCCACAGGCACAAGATCCAGAACCTTGGCCTCGCCGTCGTCGACCGCCTCCAGTGCCTGTGGTGCATCTTCCGGCTCTGGAGACGAAATGGTCTCCAGCCGTGGTCCGCCATAGCCGGCCTTGAACACCGCGTTGGTCGATGCCGTCGCCAGACAGTGCTCAAAGTCGCACACAATCTCGCGCCGAATCGCCATCTTGACTTGCAGGATCCACACTCGTTGCGCCTCCTTCTCAAACACGCCAATCGACGAAGACGACGAGGAGGAGGAAGAGTCGAGCGACGACGAGAACCGCAGCTCAGGCGGCAGCTCCACTGAAGATGACGAGTTAGAAGATGACGATGACGAAGAAGAAGAGGAAGAAGAGCTTGAGCTCATGCGGCGACTGCCTGGATGCCCGTAGCCGGGCACAAGCCCCGGATGGAGGATAGGGCCGGCAAACGGCATGTATCCACGGCCGTGCATGAGCGCTCCGGCCATCTCTGGCGGAGGGAACGGTGGAATGTGCGGCGGGGGTGGAGACCGGGATCGCGACGAGGACGACGACGACGACGACGACGACGAGGACGACGAGGACGAGGACGAGGATGACGAGGACGAGGAAGATCCGGCCGCCCACTGCAAGATGGCCGACTCGTCGTTGGCAACAACGGCAGCCGCAGCCGCCTGGGCCGAGACAGCGTCGGCACGGGCACGATCCAGTTCAGCCAGCACCACAGCGGCGTGCGCCTCTGTCCGCGCCGCCTTGCGCATCCGTCGCTCATGCTGGGCCTCGGCCTCGGCAGCTGCTTCGGCCGCCTTGGCTGCCGCCGCCTGCGCATGCCGCAGCGCCGCCGCCTTGCGCTTCTCGGCGTCTTTAGCCTTGGCCTTGGCCTTGGCCTTGGCCTTGGCCTTACCTTTGCCCTTGGCCTTGGCCATAGCCTTGACCTTGCCTTTCGCCTTGGTCTTGCCTTTCGCCTTGGTCTTGCCTTTCGCCTTGGTCTTGCCTTTGGCCTTTCCCTTTCCCTTTCCCTTGGCTTTGGCTTCGACCTTGGCCTTGGCCTTGTCCTTGTCCTTGTCCTTGTCCTTGTCCTTGTCCTTGGCCTTGGCCTTGGCCTTGACTTTGCCCTTGCCCTTGCCCTCCTTCGATCCCTTCTTACCCTTGCCATCAACCTTGCCCTTACCCTTGCCCCTGCCCTTGCCCTTGTTCTTGCCCTTGTTCTTGCCATTGTTCTTGCCCTTGTCCTTCCCCTTGCCTTTGCCCTTGCCCTTGCCCTTGCCCAGCAGATGGTGCTTGTGTGCTGGCTCTTGTTCGGGATCAGCATCGGGGGCAATCAGCGGGTCATTGTGAAGCTTAGCACGCTTGGCACGCTTCAGCTTCTTAGCACGGGTCTTGGCTTTTGCCTTGGCCCGCTCCATGGCGTTGGGCACATGATCGTCGACGTCACTTGCGGCGTCGTACACAACCATCTCAGCGTCGGGCTCGGTCGCGAGGTGGAACACGCCGCGGTCGACCAAATCGGCCTCGTAAACGACGCTGACGTCGCCATCGCTTCCATCGACATCGGGCGTCCGCGCCAGATCCAAGACGGCGATACGCTTCCGCTTGCGCCTCCGCTTCATGCGGACTGAAGGAGACGGTGACGCACCACCGGGCAACGACGAGACGTCGATGACGACAGATGAGCTGCCAGCGCGCAGGTCGGCATCGGCCTCGACATCTTCTAGAGCCGAGTTGTCCAAGTCGACCACGTGGCACTCTGCATGCTTCAGCTGAGCCTTTTCAGCCCTTCGCTCAGCCCGGATCTTTGCCCGCTCAACCTTGCGGGCCCTCCGAGCCTTCTTCGCCTCGAGCTTTGCCAGCAGCTCCTCTGCGTGCTTCTCCTTGCGCGCCGCCGTCTTCTTGGCCTTGAGCGCCGCTGCATACGCGCGCCGCTTCGCCTCCTTGGCCTCCTTGGCAGCACGGGTCTCATCTACATACGCTCTCACAGCTGCCGCCCGTTCTCCAGCCCATCGTCCACCCGCCGATTCACCACCATTCCCGCCACTTGCGCCCGCCAACACGTCTCCGCGCCACCGCCTCGGACCTTCATCACCAGCCATGACCTCACCCAATGCGCCTTCTCTCCTTGTCACTCACTCTCCTTGCAAATACCCTGCTCTCCTCCCTTGGTCTCGTCCGTTGGCTCTCCAAGGAGAAGTGGTAGCCCCTGCCTCTGCCTCTGCCTTTGCCTCTGCCTCTCCTCTCTCCTGCTCAACTCGGCCACCATCATCACTTGCTGCCACTTTGCACTACTTTTGACAGCCGAATTGAGTGACATTGATGATGCCCTTGCAAGGCGCTCGCGGATGATGTACACCGACCGACAGCATTGCATAGCATTCGATGATATGCTCTGATTCCCGGTTGTACACCTCCTCCACACACACATACACACATACACATATATACCGTATCATCTACCTCGCTCTCTGATCCGAGATTTGCGCCTCGATGACTACCGGAGAGATAGGTCGGGCGTCCGGATCGGCCTACACAAGCTGCTGTGGTCTGGACGCAAAGTGCTCAAGACAAGACTGATCAAAGGTAGCCACTTACCGCTCCGGCATTCGTCCGATGGCGATGCCCGTGCCAAACATGCCAATCATGAAGAGGACGGCTAGAGGACAGCGGTGGGTGATGATTGATTGGTCCGACAATGAGTCGAGTCGGGTCGAGTCGAGTCGGGAGGGACAGGAGCAGTAGACGGCCTCCGACACCCACATCACTCTCACAACAACGATGGTGTTCTTTGTGTGTAGCAACTGCGGTGACTGGTACGCCAGATGAAGTCCTTCTTCCCACAGCTATCTCTCCCCTTGCCTCCCTTGACTCGATAGCTTGTCCAGTGTCCGTACATGGTGGTTCGGCTTGCCTGCCACTACCGCCACCCAAGGATGGATGGGAGGATCCGTGGCGAGGCACATGGCGCCAGCCTGACCCCGTCCATGCTCGCAGTATTGACACACACACCCCAAGTCAATCGATCCCTCCTCATAGTCATGTACAAGACGATACCATCGCAACGATTGTTGAGTCTGGGTGTGACTTGAGCCATCCCGTCGACGTGACTAGCCTCTTTCAACAAATCTTCCTCAAGCGGTCTATGCCCCTCCCCCCCCCTTCCCCCACTACTCACACGCTCACTCTCTCCCTCTGTCTCGCTTGCCACACTCATGATCGTGCAACTCATCGCTTGTTTCGGTTGGACGACGGATGGATGGGACAACGTGAACAAATGCTTTTACAGCCTCAAAAAGTCCGCGGTCGATAAGCACTGTTACCGCTGCAACCCGGACTCGGTCTCGTGCATGGACTGCAACTCGACGTTCTTCGGCAACGATTACAAGTCGCACACAAAGTGCATCTCTGAGAGCGAAAAGTACAAGTTTGCCAACGGCCGCAAGCGCAAGCCGGCATCGGCGCCGACGCCCACCCCACCGCCGGCCAAGAAGCCCAAGGCTGCGGCCAAGAAGCCCAAGGCCTCTCCGGCCGCCGCCAGCACCGCTGCTACTGCAGTGACTTTCCGCTGGAAGACTGCACTCCGCCGCGCGCTCCGCGCTGGCCCGATGACCAAGGATGCACTGCGGACAAAGGTTCTTGCCACCATCGCCGCCGCGGTCGCCAATGGCAAGGTTGTCCAGGGCTCAGCCCCGTCTGTCTGCGACGCCCAGTTTGACGCCAAGCTCGCTCGCAACCTGATGAAGAACCGCATCTCGCAGCCGACCGACGACACCTACGTGTGGGGCGCCTCGGCTGCTCCGTCGGCTGCGCCGTCTGCCGCACAGTCATCGGACTCGGACTCGGACTCGGACTCGGACGCGAGCTCTGCTGCCGCCGATGCCGCTGCCAAGAAGAAGTCGTCCTCCTCCTCCTCCTCTTCCTCCTCCTCGTCGTCATCGTCGTCGTCATCATCATGACTCGGCTGTGTTGGCCTCGCTTCTACTAGCACCGCCATCCTTAAAACTCGACAAAGATCGAAAAGTCACGGAACTCGAGGTAGTCGTGGCGGGCGTGGATGGTGGCGTCGGGGAAGACAGTGGCCAGCCACTGGCAGATCTCGTCGTAGTCGTAAAAGGCAAAGCCCGGGTAGGACTTCATGTGGCGCTGCGAGAGCATGTTAAAGTACATGCCACGGCGGGAGAGCCTGCCCATCTTGACGACAAACGGCTTGGAGACCTTGTCCCACAGCTTGGCGTCGCCGATGGTCATGCAACCCGAGCAGACGTAGTAGTCGGCGGCGACGCCTGCATCCGGGTCCAGGAAGTCTTGCACCACAAACTTGGGCCTTGTCTTGTCTTTTGGCCCACGGACAACCTTGACGTCGGCGAGGACGGGATAGCGTTTGAGGAGCTTGCGGAGCTGACCACCACGGACCAGGCCATGCCGGACATTGGCGGTCCTTACCATGACCTTGGACACATCGATACCAATATACCGCATGTCGACAGCTGGTGCGTTTTTGCGAACATACTCAAACAGCGCGCCTTGACCGCACCCAACATCGACCACTTGCTGACCATCCAGCGCGTGAAAGCCATCGGTATAGTTAGCGAGGACGTCGAAACGAATCTCCTGGCGCTCAAGCGAGGACCACTTGGTGGCAGCAAAGGAGAAACCCAACTTTTCAGCCTCTGCATCATACATGTTCTTGTTGTACTCGCCCAGCTTTCGCCGAAGCTCTTCCAAATCATCCGGATCAGACCATCCGACAACGTCACGGACATACTTTGAATCCGTCCTGCCGCCACCGGCTGACATGCTCCGCCATGCCACCACTACCGCCAGCAGCGCCACTGCCGCCGCCACCACCACAGACACAGTCACAATGGGTATTCTGCCCTGCACCTGCGCCAGACTGCTGCTATCATTCTTGCCCATGCTCTGGCTCTGGCTCTGGCTCTGGCTCTGGCTCTGGCTCTGTCTCTGTCTCTTCCTCCCCATCGCTTTCGTCAGAGACAGGTCTGCCAAGTCCGCCTACCGGCTAGCTAACCGGGGTAGCAGCGAGCTCACTGTCCATCGGTCGGCGACGGTTTGAGGATAACGTCGCCAAGCTCACCGCACTCGCCTCCATCGACAGGACCGTCGCCGTCACACCGATCGTACTGCTGCCAAGACCGACATCAATATCCATCTTGTCATCGCCGACGACGGCTCTGTTCTCGAGAGCGAGTCGATCATAAACCGCCCGCCGTTGTCGGCCGGAACGCTGGGCAGCCGATCGGTGGCTCCGGCACATTCTGCTCCAATCGCACCTCGCTAAGATCACACACTACCGCAGAGTAGGACGCAGCTTGGAATCGGCTACTGGGTTTAAAGCGGGTAGACTCGGTTTTGATCGCGGATTCATACTGAGCAAGCTGCACATAGACACGAACGCTATACCTGAGCCACAACCTGCACCTCGAGCTAGAAGCCTTTGAACAACGCCATGAGAATGACGTCGTCAAGCATCGGTTCGCCGTCGATCATAGTGATCGCCACCAGCCGCTTTTTATCCTCGTCGCGGAATAGAACTGCAGCTCACAAGCCTCGTCTCCCCCGATCATGTACACTCTTCACTCGCACAGAAGCACAACTTCCACCGTGGTCATACTGCTACCCGCTCTACACATTTAGTTACATGTAGTCTTGTTGATTATGATGGGCTACATGTTGTTCGTGTGTGTGTGTATATCATCATCCAACCTGCCTGCCGCTTATCGCTGATCACACATTCTCATTGTTCACTCATTGGCCACACCTGTTTGTGCATTGGCGAAAGAGATCGGGCCGGAGTCGACTAAAGTCTGGACTTCAGAGGTGACGACAACATCACGGATGCGATGGAGCTCGGCTTTCTCGACACGGACCTCATCTTGCGGCCGGAGCCGCCCGGAGGATTCGTCAAACTCAATCCACTCATACGCAGGTGGCTGCTGAACAAGATCGGCGGCAAGCTCAGCGATAGCTCTCGAGCTGCGGCGGCGACGCGGCGGGGAGGCCGCAGCTCGAGAGCTGCGGCGGCGACGCGGTGGTGAGGCTTGCGTCGATCGGCGGGCACGGTTTGGAGCAGTACGGGCACGCGGCGGCGAGGCTGGAGTGGCAGAGCCGGCAGGACGGAGCCGGCTGGGTGCTGCGTCGTCCAAATCGGCGGCGTCGAGGTCGCCGTCGATGACTACGCCGCGGAAGATGGAACGGCGGCCAGCCACGTGGGCGCGTGTCGGCGCCAGCAGACCTTCGACAGAAGGGACAATAACTCGGGCACGGTGCGGGAGCTGACTACCGCTGTCGCTGGCGCCGCTCTCGGTATCGGACTCGTCGTCAGACCGCGGCATGTCTGGTGGTAGATTGTCTTTGGCCTCGGTCAGGTTCCATTTGGCCGGCTGGCCAAAGGTGCCGATGAACCCGAGGCCGCCGGCACCGGGGCTGACCCGCCAGAGGCGAGCCCGAGAGTCTGACGCCCCCGAGACTAGATAGCCCGAGTACCGCTTGCGCCGCGAAGAAACGATTTGTAGTGAGACAAGCGGGACGTCCCATGCATGAGCCTGGACAAGCGCGACTAGGCCAGCGTCGACCGACCACCGCATGGCACCCGGATCCGAGCTCACCCGCAACGAGTAGACCCCGATCCGCCCGCGCGAGTCACCTACAAACAGCATCGAGAGCATCGGGTCGTATGCGACCGCCTTGACCGATGTTTCAGCCTCGGGCGGCCGCCGAGTCGTCACTGGCGGCATCTTGGTATCCCACAGTTGCCAAATTCGCACGATGCCGTCGCCAGAGCCAGCGGCAATCGCCGGCAGCGCACCGCCAGCTTTGGCCCTACTCGGCGGCTCGACAAAGGTCATGGCGCCAATCGACGCTGCGTCAAGCGCCGCGACATGGTCGAGAACGCCTGCAGCGTGCGACGACTCGACGAGCTCGCGATGCTCGGGCGCCTGCATCCGTTGCAGCTCCCGCTGTGAGTTGAGGTTCCACACTACAATCTCGCCATCGTACGCTGCCGACGCCAGCAAGTTGGGCGGGTAAAACTCGCAGCAGAGTACGTCCTCACGGTGTGGCTCGTCGTGCCCTCCAAGACCACCAAACTCGCTCGTCCCTCCGCCATCGTACTCGTACTCGTACTCGTATTCGTCGTCCTCCGAGTCCTCTTCCCACGCCACGGTTGATGCAAGCAAACTGCTCCGCCGCGGCGTCGGAGACGCCTTGCCTGCAGTTCGTGCGCGCATCGCCCGGGCACGGGCTCTTGTTTCCGCTCGGGCGCGGGCTTTGGCCTTGGCCCAGCCAGACGATGAGACGTCGACGCCATGCTCAGCGGCAGCCCGAGATCGGCGCGCTCGGCGCGCCCGGCGAGACGCACTCTCGCCAGCACTCTCGCCATCGTCGTCAAACACTCCGCCATGCGAGGGAAGCTGCTTCCACACATACGCGTCGGCATCGAGCTTCGTGTCGCGCCACACCGCCAGTCGCCGTGACCAGCCGACGGCGATCACATACTTGTTATCCTCGGTCGGTCGCAGCGTGGTAAGCAACTCGTGAGCGGCCTTGCGCGACGTCACCCGCGCCACTTGCTCCATCACAAACGTGTTGTGGGCCGAGTGCTGATGCGCAAAGGCAAGGTCCGAGACCTCGGCCGAGTCAATGTTGTGCAGCTCTTTGAGGAACTTGCCGTTCATAAAGTTCCAGATGAAGACTTTGCCCGTCCGCGATGCCGTCGCAATCCGAGTCTTGTTGCACAGAATCATGGCGGTCAGCGGATCGCCGCGCGTCGCGCCGGCAAACTCCTTGATCTTGGTCCCGGTTGTCACCGACCACACCGCTACCGTTCCGTCCTCGGATGCAGTCACCACATTGCCAAAGTACGGCTCGTGAACAACTGTCACCAGCGGCTGATAGTGGGTGATGTCGAGTGCATGCTCGCGCTTCTGGACCCGCGAGAACGAGTACAGCTCGTTCGACGACGCCACAATCCGCCGCCGCAGCCGATCCGGCAGCAGTTGCGTGACCGCGTCTGGTGGGCCATCCATGCCATGCCGCCGCCACTCCTCCAGATTGCCCAGCTCGACGCCGGCAAATGTAGCCAAGCAGTTGCTCACTCGAATGTCCCATACCTTGACCGTGTTCCCAGTGTCGAGCGAGAGAAGCTGGTAGTCGTTGAGACCCGGAACAACCTTGGCAATTGGTGCCGTGTGGCCGGTAAACACCAGCAGCGGGTCGGTCAGAATCGACGGCTTCCACACTCGCAGTCGTGTGTCGCGCCCACCGGTGGCCAGAAACGGGACCTGGCTCAGAGTTGTCCATGTGGCCACCGAATGCACACCGCCCGGAACTGCCCCGATGCGAAACGGGCCAGGCGCGCCGTCAGGCCGCACGCTGCCGACCACAAGCGACGTGTCCGGCAAGTCGTACGCTGCCGCAAACTCGCATGATGCGCTCGGCAGGAGCACAAGGCCCTTCATCCACGCCTCGTCATCACTCACAGGTAGCGCAATGTGCGAGAGCGAGGTTGGAACGTCTCCGGCACGAATGGCGCGCACGTCGAGCGCATGGCCCAGCCCGCGATCGTCGGTCATGACTGCAAGCTTGGAGAGGCCAAAGATCGAGACACAGCTGGTGTCGTCGCCAATTGCAAAGAGTGCCCGGTCTGGATCGCTCAGCAGGCTTGTGTAGTCGAGCGCGAGCGGAACGTTGGCCAGCGACGGGACTTTGTCGCGGAACGACATCGACGAGACCGCAGTCTCGATCTTGAGCCGGAACGACTTGAGCGGGCCGATCTTGAGCGTCGAGACCTCGTCAAAGCCCAATATGGTGTTGGTTCCTTCAAGCTTGTACATGTGGACTCGAAAGTCATGAGCGCCGAGAGCAAGCGTCTCAAAGTCGGAGATGTACGTGGCGCAAGTAACCCGCGGAGCTGAAGCCGGAGCATGAACCGTCAGCACCCGCTCGAGAGTCGTTGTCTTGTAAGCAGCAAGCGTGCCGTCGCTGGCCACTGCCATGTAGTTCTTGAATGTCGGCGCGTAGAACATGTGCGCAATCGGCGCGGCCAGAGGGTACTTTGGTGGCGGCGGCGGCGGATCGCGAGCAAAGGTGGTGGCTGCGGCCTCGCCGGCGGCCGATGAGCCGCCGGCGTCAAGGGACTCGGGGACTTCACCAAGCATGCCCGCCGAGGTCGAGATAAAGTGGTCGATGAACTCTTGCGCGTCAACGGTCCCGTCTTGGTTGGCGTCGATCTTGTGGAAGAGCTCCTCAACCTTGTCTGTGTCCACGCCGAGATCTGTGCCCAGAATGGGACCAAAAGCATCGACAAACTCACCGAGGTCTAGCCCACCCGATTCGTCCTCATCAGCCTCTTCAAACTTGAGAATGGCGGCCTGGAGCGAGGAGATGCGGACGAGTGACTCGACGTGGAGCTCGTCCATGTACGATGTGAAAGGCTGCAGCGAGGCATACGAGGCCCGCACATTGGTTGGCGCTGCTGGAGGCGCCACAAACGAGCTCACGTCAACCATCGAGTCCTGCCGCCGCACCTCGCCTCCGTCTGCCAAGCTACCGCTTCCGTTGCTGTGGCTCGCGGCCAGTTGCTTGCCCGTCACCAGCGCCCTCAACGACGCCTGCGACTTGCTCCGCAGCACCGCCCGCGACTCCGACAGTCGCAGCGAGCTCAGCTGTCGCCTCGACTTACCTCTCCGCATGGCGGTACTCTCAGTGAGTTTCAGAGGGGTGTGTGACGTCTAGCGACGACTACATGGCTGTGCGTAGCTGTTCGCGCCGTGAAGGGGAGCGGAGCGGCGAGGGTGGCGGCCAGGGCAAAAAAAAGTAGTCCACAGTGGTAATCGAAACCACAGCCTTCTGTTCCGTAGACAGATGTCATGCCACTAGACCATGCGGACGAGTTGAGAGAGAAAGGGAAATCTACACTATTTGAAGCGTGCTTTGCTTTGCTTCGGAGAAAGAGCAGGGTGGCCACCTGGACAAAAAAAGTAGTCCACAGTGGTAATCGAAACCACAGCCTTCTGTTCCGTAGACAGATGTCATGCCACTAGACCATGCGGACGAGTTATTTGGAGCGGTCAATCTTCAGTACTTGAATGGTACACTACTTTGCATAAGCAACATGAGCAGGGTGCCGAGCACGGCAAAAAAGTAGTCCACAGTGGTAATCGAAACCACAGCCTTCTGTTCCGTAGACAGATGTCATGCCACTAGACCATGCGGACGAGGGTGACTACGTCTCCACATACGGTACTTGACGGCTACATCGCATTGCTCATGCTATCAGTGTTGTCCGCAAGCGCACACGTACCGTGCAGTTTGCTGGAGCAAGCAACCCAACAGTACCACTAGCTCAATGCCCGGAAGGTGGGTGTTGGCGTTGCCTGGATGGAGGGGCAGCATGCCGCCTGCGTGAACTCGAGTACGAGCCTAAACCTCATACCTAGCGGTCAGAGGAGCAGTGCAACAGCCATCTCCCTGGCAAAGGCAATAATCCATGCGATGTCCTCCCACGTGTGCATCGAGTCAAAGTCGCAAGTCGATGGTGAAATGTGCGACGATGACGATCGCAAACACGGCGCGTGGACGTGAAAGCAACGCAACGCAAACGGCCAAGATGCGAGCAAACACTTGTGGAACATGCGCAGCAGCAAGTACAGGAGCAGCAACCCAGAGCAACTGGAAGAACAATGTATGGCTCATGACGCAAAGGTACGCAGCAGTCTGCGACGAGTCCATTCAGCTCATGGTAGGTGACCGGGCCGGGGGGAGAAGGTTGAGGACAAGGTTTTTGGCAAAATGCCAGGTGTGGAGAGCGACCTGAGGGAGAAGCCGCCAGTCACAGCCAAGTAGCGACGAGCCACCAGCAACGAGACTCACACCATCCATCGCTGTACCCTTACGACTTCAATCTATCTTCCAAACCATGTTCTTCTTCTCCGTAGAGCAGTGTTCTAACGATGCTGAACTTGGGGCGGCAACAGCCACTCGAAAGGCGCCAACTATCTCCCCCCCCCCCGCCCAAGTCTTGGCCCCGAGTCCTGCCTGCGAGAGGCCTCATCTGAATTGGATTGGCATGCCCACTCTCTAGCTCACACTGCGGCTTGGACTGCTGCTGCCGATCCATGATCAGGCGCTAGACGTTAAAGTAGTGGCCTTTGACGGGCTGGGGGAGAGTGCGGCTGCTCCTGGCTGGCCTTGGCTTGATCTTGGGGCGATCTCGGCCGATGGGAAGCCGGGAGGGTGGGAGAGGGGGGAGGATGGGGTGCGTGGCAGCTTGCTGCTCAAAGGTTCATTACGGTGAGGAGGATCAGATGTGGCGGATGCCAAGGCCCTCGACACAGCTCTTGTAGCGGACGAGCGAGGTGCGCTTGAGGTACTTGAGCATCTTGCGGCGCTTGTTGAGCATGGCCTGGAGGCCCTTGCGCGAGTGGACGTCCTTCTTGTGCTTCTGCATGTGGGTGGTCATGTACTTGATCTTCTCACTGAGGACGGCGATCTGAACCTCGGGCGAGCCGGTGTCGCGGGTATCCCGGGCCCAGGTGGCAATGGCCTTCTGGATCCGAGCCTGGTTGATCTCCATCTGCGAGGCGGTGGCGTATGAGATGGCCGACATGACGGCAGGGTTGTTCTTGTACGGCTCGACAAGCTCCTCGGTCACACCGAAGCGGTACTCTCCCTCGAGGTCGGCAGGCATGCGACCCTTGGCTGCCGCGTCCTCGGCCTCCCGTCCGCCGAGGGCATGCCACTTGAACTCGGCGTCCTCAAACAAGCTATCGTCCTCACTCTCGGCATCAGCAGCCTTGCCTGCTGCCGTGTCCTCGTACGGTTCCCGCGTCAGACGCGTCTGGAACCCGCGGAGGCCGCCTGAGAGCCGGCTCCGCCCGCCCTTGCCACCGCCGCGACAGCCGCTGCTCCAACCCGCCCTGCACACCCAGCCACACCCATGCTTGCCCCTACTGCTACTCCTGCCATGCGGAACATTGTGCCCTTCCTCTCTACCCAAGTCTGAGAGTCGAGTCTAAATGCCTCCTTCTACTTCGTCTGTCTGCCTCGGTCCGGTCCGCAAGTGGTGGGATGGGGCACTGCGCCGCGTCGGCCGACGAAACGAGTGAACGATCTCCGTCTCGGGGCCGATGGACAAGGTGGGTAGAGGAGGGGGAGATAGTGGGCGGGAATAGGTTAGGTATGGTTTATTGGTACCTAATGCCGGGCGAGGGCAGGTATCACACACACACACACACAAAGCCGGTAGTGGCCTGTGGTAACGGGAAGTGAGCGGGTGTGGCCGGGAGTGTGGCAAACGATCGACTACCTGCGCTCGCGCGAGCGCTCGCGACGACGGGGATCGTACGCGGCCTGTGGATGACGCTGCTGCTGCTGGCCATAGGCTGCATATCCGCCGGCGGCCGGCGGCTGCTGCGTGGCCTGCTGGCCGTATCCGGCAGCGCTGTACGGCTGCTGCTGACCGTAGGCCGGCGCCGCGGCAGGCTGACCCGCGGCTGCCGGCTGTTGCTGCTGCTGCGAGTAGTTGTAGTTGTACGGAGAGACGCCATAGTAGGCCTCGTACGCCTTGGCGTACTCATCGTATGTGGCGTAGCCGTAGTACGGGCCCGACCCGGCGGCGCCGGTAGCAGCCGGCTGCGCGGCCGGCTGCTGAGCAGGCTGGGCGCCGTAGCCAGTGTAGCCGGTGCGCTGAGCGCCACCGCGTGCAGCGTAGCCGCCCTGAGCACCATAGCCGCCCTGGGCACCATAGCCGCCCTGGGCACCATAGCCGCCCTGGGCACCATAGCCGCCCTGGGCACCGTAGCCGCCGCGGCCGCCGCCGTAGCCGCCGCCGCCGTAGCCACCTCTATCCCTGCCACCACCACCGCCGTAACGATCACCCCCTCCTCCCTCGCGATCACGCCCGCGCCTCCCTCCGGTCGACGGCCGGACCGTGGCTGAGATGCCATTCACCATGTGGGTGCCTACCTGCAGCGCCGCTGCGGCTGACGCTCCATCGCTAAAGATCACAAACCCATAGGCACGGCTAGGATCGTTCTGCTGGGGAATAACCACTGTTTCGTCAATGTTGCCGTACTGCGCAAAGGCGGCATGCAGGTCGCCCTGCGTCACAGCGGGCGTCAGGCCACCCACGTAGATCTTTCCTGGGTTGTCGACCCGCACAGCCTCGCCACGCCGCGGCGGAGGCGGTCGCCCGTCACGCCGCATGTGCTCGCGCGCCACAGCCTCCTTCACTTCGATCTGTCGCCCGTCAACGTCCGAGTGGAGCCCAAGGTTGGCCTCGGCAGACGGCCGGTCGGCAAAGATGACAAACCCGAATCCGCGCGACTTGCCCGTCGTCTTGTCACACATCACAAGCGCGTCCGCAACGTTCGCTCCACGCGACCGAAAGTATGCTCCCAGCGACTCTATAGTTCACAGCGTGAGTGGTGGCGGCTCGAACGCACGGCACGTGCGCGACCCTGCTGTGATCGCGATCGTGATCGCGACCAGCGCAGGTGGCCGGCCGAAAGGGGGGGGGGGAAGACGAGGAGGGGGGATAGAGATACGTACCGTCGGTCGTGTTGTAGGAGAGTCCGCCCACAAAGGTCTTGACCACGCCAGCTGTGGTTGTGGGGAGGTATGTGAGTGGTAGTTGAGGGGGAGGAAGGGAGATCCATACGTGGCGGGAGCAGAAGGTCGTGAAATCCTGACCTTGGGCCAAGTGGCGGAGAGCGGGGGAGGGAGGGGGGA
>NW_013657648.1:291416-309560 GCF_000142905.1 Thecamonas trahens ATCC 50062
CGGAAATGTCTGATTGAGGGAGCAAGCGGAGTGAGTGGGGGCCCCGCAGATTTAGCAATTGTGAGCACGGGCGGGGTCGATGGAGGGGCTTGCCACCTAGTCCGTTGAACTCACTTTGAGCAAGTACATGTAGTCACTCAAGAGGTGGGGGGGGGGGGGGGGAGGGGAGAAAGGCAACATACCTGAGTATGCCTCGGGCTCACCGCGCTGGACAGGCTCGACCGCGGTGTGGCCTCCTGCCGGAGCTGCGGGGTAGGCCGCGGTGACCGGAGGCGCGGCAGCTGGTGCAGCCGTCGGCTTGAAATACTGGAGGCTGGGCGCGGCGGCTTGCATGTAGTTCCCGCCGGCGGCGCCGGCAGCAGCCGGGGCTGCGGCTGCGGCGACCGGTCCGGCTGCGGGTGCAGGTGCGGGTGCTGCTCCACTTCCACCGGGCGCGGGAGTGGCCATGGTGCGGGTGGAAAGGGTGGAGTGTCGAGGGCCGAGCGCCGTGTCGCCTTGGGCGCGCGACCAGCGGCCGGCGGCCGGCGGCCGATGGCCAATTGCAGCCGACCTGCAGCCGACAGCCGGTTTGGTGAAGTGATTGAGGAGCAGACTCTCCTTTACGCGATGTAGGCCTCGGCAGAGTTGAGCTCGTCGATGTATCGATCGGTGCCCGATTCGGCAGCGCTAGCGTCGGCGTTGGCGTCGGCGCCAGCGTCAGCCCGAGAGTTGGCGCCGGCGGTGGAATCAGGGTCAGGCACCGAGGCCGAGGCCGAAGCGGTCGTGTGGGCATCAGGCACCGAGGCCGAGGCCGAAGCGGTCGTGTGGGCATCTGCGATGCTCTCTAGGAGCAGCTGTTCGGGTGACTTGGTGGCGGATGAGGCGGCGGCGTCGCCGACGAGTACGCCCTTTGTGGTCTCCTTGGCGGCGATGCCGACAAGCGACTTGTAGCCGATCTTGTTGATGTTGAGGACCGACTCGGTGACGTGGCCGACGGCCGAGAGTGTGTTCTTAGTCACTTCGCCGGCGTCGCCGCCGTAGCGGTGGGCGACAACGTCGGTGGTGGCGGATGAGACGTTGGAGGCGAGGATGTGGCCGGCAGAGTAGAGCGAGGAGAGCATAGTGTCGACGGCCGAGATGGCCGAGACACCGACGCGCTTGGCAGCCATCATTTTGGGTCCGGCCGTACCCGAGTTGAACTTGCGGCCGTATTCGGTCTCCGAGATGGCGTCGGCTGCGGCCTGGCCGAGGGTGCTGGCCATGGCGCGGACGCCATTAACCAAGGCGTCCGACACGGTCACAGCCGCCGACGACAGCTTGTTCACGTACGCCACCTTGGTCTTGACTCCGTCTGAGACCACTAGCGGCTTACTTGCCGGCTTGATCTTCGACTGCACGAACACGCCCGTCGACGCCACGCCCGAGCCGACCACCTCGGCCGACGAGATCACCGCCTTGCCCACCGTCGCCGCCGACGAGTCCAACACGTTGGCCACCCCGGTCATGACTGCCGCCACCGTCGATGACGGCGGAGCGGTGCTCTCTGGAACTTCTCCTGCCTCGAGCGATGCTGCGCCGGCAGTGGTGATGACCGGAATGGCAGCAGGCTCCGCATCGATTTGCGACGACTCCGCAGGAGGAGCATCAGCGGAAGCCTCGTCAGCAGATGATTCGGCTCGATCGAGCGGCGGCTCAGCAACAACTTCCTGCTTCTCTTGCGTCTTGTCGGCAAACTTGGTGTGGAAGGCAAGCAAGTTGTCGAGAATGACGTGGGCTTGCGGCGGAGCGTGCGGCGGGAGGACGATACCCATGTACTGGGCACCTGGCAGAGGAAAGACATAGTTTCCAGGCGAGACTTTGAGAGCAGGGACATGTGGACCAACTAAGGGAATTCGTGCTTCTCCACAGAGAAGGAATCGGACAGGCTCTGGCTCTGATGGCACCTCCCAGTACTCGAGCTCGGCTGGCTCGGCTGCTGTCTTGGTCTGTTCGTGGATGTGAACACAGGTGACGTCCGGAATGCGAAGGAAGACTCTTCCGCTCCGCTCCTGGCACTCTTCACTCGATGACATGCTCGAGTCGTTGAGTGTGTGCGTGTGTGTGAGTATGTATGTGTGTGAGTGTGTGGGTGGGTGTGTGACGTTGAGTGTCCGTCCGCGAGGTGACGTGGGTACGGAATGGAACGCAGGCTGGGTGCTCGTATTGTGGGGCCATCCGATCGGTGGAGGACCATCCTCGGAGAGAAGGGGAGGATGAGGGAGGAAGGGAGGATGTTTGGTTGTGGAAGCTGTGGAAGGGGAGGGGATGGGGGGGGGGAATGGGATGAGGTGGGCTGGGATCGAGCACGAGCTTTTCGTGATCTGGGCTTTGTGCGCGTGTGGTGAGTATTGAGCAATCGAACGATAGAGGACCATTCTCGGAGGGAAGGGGAGGATGAGGGAGGAAGGGAGGATGTTTGGTTGTGGAAGCTGTTGAGGTTGAGGGGAGGGGAGGATGGGACGTCATGAGGCGGCCCGAGATCACGATCGAGCAAGGTTCCCTGATCGGGCTATGATGCGGTGCGTGTGGTAGCAGGCGCCGAAACCTTTGATCGGTGACGGCAGAACATACGCATGAAGATGTATGTGGCTGTACTTGCGTGCGCGCGCGTGTGTGCGTGTATCTGTCTCATCTCACGCACAGACGGCCTGGCCGAGCGACGAACAATGGTCTCCGCCACACACCTGCGTTGCGGAAGGAGGCACATCCAAGGCCATACCCAACTCAGCTGCCTTCCCCTGTCACCCTCGTCACGTGCTCTAGGATGAAGCAAGAGTGTGCTTTTGTGGTTGCAGTACTTGTGGTCTGCAGCGTCTTTGCTGTGGGCTCTGTGGGCTCTGTGGTCATGGGTGGCATCGTGGACGACGACGAGGTGATGAACATGGGTGAACTGGTTGCTCCTGGAAGTCATGCGCTGGATGTAGTGGACATGTACACCTCTTCTCATGCGTCTACGTTATGTAGCTATCCGGTTCTGGTCTTGTCTGGTGGGCAATCTCTCGATGTGTGTGGTCCGGATTGGCTTTCTCTCGATGATGCCAGGTTTGTGGCAAAGGCTCCCGTGGCCATCATGGGAAGCCGTGCCGCCATTGCCCTTGAAGAAATCCGATTCGAGTGTGCAGTCGCTGGCCATTCTGGTGTGATCGTCGAGCATGGGCCGATGATGGACAAGGCTGGTGTGTGGGAGCTGGTGGTGCGCTCGCGGAGAAGCGATGTCTGCCAGCTAGCGATAGCGCCTCGGGCACAGGCTCTGCCCACGCAGCAGCCGATGCAGGCTCGTACAGACTCTGGTCACTACAGCCCGCTTGTCACTACCACTGTCCTTGACTCATTCATTTCGACGATGTCCACCTCACCGACGTCAATCTCCCGGGTTGTCGTCACTGCCGCCGGCTCAGTCTACACCACCTTTGACTACTCGGCACACTTCAAGCTTGCCAACAGCGAGCTGGAGGGCTTTGCCGAGATGCAGGCCAACGCCAAGAACGGTGCGTACGCTGTCTACCGCTCGGCGGCCAACCCGGATCGGCTCTTTGTTGCCGGCCAGGGCACCCGCCACTGGGTTAGCGACGACGGCGGTCAGACCTTCCGCCCCATCGACACGCCGCTTGTGCTCGATGTGGGATACACAGGCATTCTCTCCTCGACTCCTCTTGTTCTTTTGTCGCCGTACGAGACGTCGACCATCCTGGCACTCGGCGCCACGGCTGGCTGTCTTGACGCGCATGCCAAGCATGACTGCGCCCGCACCGTCATGGTCTCGCGCGACTTTGGCTCAACCTGGGCGCTTGTTGCCAGCTATGTCGACTCGGTCCAGTTTGCCCGGCCCGACGATAATGCTCCACTCGGCAGGCTGTTTGCTGTTGTTTGGCCAGGCATGACTGATGGCAATCAGCCGACTGCGGCCAGCCGCAAGGCCGCCTTTGTCGTCTCGGATTCGTACTTTCGCGCCGATCCGGTGACAATTGTCGACCATGCCCCCCACTTTCTGGTCTACACTTCACACATCTTTGTCGTCCAGGCCGGTATCGCCAGTGATGGTGGCTACGGCTTGCTGCTCTCTTCTGACCACGGCGCATCCTTTGCGCCGCTTGACCTGCCAGCCTCGGTCGCCGACCTCGACCAGGACCGCTGGTTTGTTTTCGACGGCGAGGACGGTGCTGTTTTCCTCGTCGTCGTTCACTCCACGACCTGGGGCCATCTGTATCTTTCCGACGCAAATGGCCGCGACTTTGCGCTTGTCCTCGAGCAGGTCCATGTGGGCCGCAAGTACCCAGATGTGACCGCGCTGGCCTCGATCGATGCTGCGCTGATGGCCAATGTGGTGGTAGACGACGATCCTGACGCGCCGGCTACCTCGGTCGCCCTTGTCACTCTGGTCTCGCACGACGCCGGCGGTGTGTGGACCCGACTGCCGGCTCCGCCCGGCACGCCGAACGATCCGCCGGTCTGGCTCAACCTCTTTGGCTCTTCCTCCTTGTTCTCCTCAATCTACGCCCCGATCGATGCTCCGGGCATCATTTATGGCTCGGGCTCGGTCGGCAAGTTCCTCGACCTGCGCCACTCGTACACCTCGACTTTTGTGTCTCATGATGGTGGCGTGACCTGGATGTCGGTGGCCGAGACCGAGACTCAGGTCGCAAGTCTCGCAGGCGGCTCGGTGAGCGTCGGCATGGACTTCCCGTCGGCCACTGGCTCGTTCCTCTACTCGTGGGACACGTTTGCTACCGCACCGGCGACCGGCGTCTTTGAGCACGACACGACAAACATAGTTATGGGCAACTTCCTCCGCCCACAGCCCGGTGCGAACCCGCTGGTTGTCTCGTACAAGGCGTTCAAGGTCTTCAAGAGTGTCTTTCACACCTACATCGTCACCTTTGACTTTACAGCTGCCTCGCGTCATCCTGTCGAGTGCACCGATGACGACATGGAGCACTTTGTGCCGGCCTACGACGGCGGATGCATCCTTGGCAGCCGCACCACCTACTCTCGCCGCAAGCCCGAGGCGATGTGTGTGAACCCGAGCTCGGGCGTGCCGGCGCCGACTCACGGTGCCATCTGCGCCTGCACAGACGACGACTGGGAGTGCGACTTTGGCTACCAGCTGCTCGATGACGACGATCCAACCGTGTGCATCGCCGATCCCGACGCTGTCATCGCCCCGCCGCCGGCTTGGTGCCGTCCAGGCCTCACCTACCAGGGCACCCAGGGCTACCGGCTCATCGCTGGCGACAAGTGCGATACCTCCATGGACGGAGCGGTCAACAAGGGCCCGCTTACTCTAGCCTGCCCGAGCCACACGCCATCGCCGCCGCCATCGCCGCCGCCGTCGCCGCCACCGCCGCCGTCGCCGGCCAAGCCTGCCCCACGTCCGTCGCCAGCCCCGCGCCCGTCGCCGCCACCGCCACCGGCCCCTGCCTCGCCGGCACCCGGCTCTGAAACCGCGGATGCTATTGAGCGCGAGGCTGCCGAAAAGCGCAAGGTCACTGGCCTCACTCTCGCGGTCATCCTTCTCGTCCTCGTCGTCGCTACCCTTTTGGGTGCCCTCGTCTGGTCGCGGCGCGGCACCACCCTTGCGCGGGTCCGTGCCCAGCACGACGACTCGTCTGACATGGAGGTCGGCTTGCTGCAGACAGTTGAACGTCGTGATGACGGTCTGCTCCAGGCTGTCGACCATCGCAACGATGAGGACCAGCTCCTCGTCGACTTTGGCTTTACCCGCGATGACCTCGTCCCGCGCACATCGCCGGCTACCGCCACAACACCTGCTTCTGACGCCGACGGCGACGGCGACGCTGCCAACACCGACACTGCTGGCGATGCGGGCAACATCGACGAAGATCTGGACCTTCTTGGTGACGAGTTGGACCTTTAGTACAGTCTATCATCGTGCTGTGTATGTGTGTGTGGGGGAATATGCAAGCAAAGCTAGCGCAGCCAAGAGCACGGAACAGTCCGAACCCATGGCGATTGCCAGCAGAGGAGCACCAGCTGAGGCCAATACGGTGAGCACCTGGCAGAGCGCCACAGATAGCCTCCGCACAGTGGGCGGAAGCATCTGACGAGGCGCGGAAGTGATGGTTGGGAGGGGAGGCCGAGAGAGAGAAAGAGGGCGGCCATCACTCGGAGCGGGAGCTTGCAGAGGCCTGCGAGGCAACGGCGGCGGCAACGGAGGAAGAGGGCGAGGAGGAGCCGGAGATGAGGTCAGCGGTGACGGCATCGAGGGCTTGGAGATGATGAGCACGGAGGTCCCACTCAGGATGAGGATGGGGCGGATGGCCACAGGTAGCACAGAGATGATGCATGAGACGATCTGAACCACAGGAAGAGCATGAAGTAATGTTGGTCTTGAGAGAGAGTCGCTTGTGCGAGCCAGCACGACGGCGCTTGCGTCGGGCGAGAGAGACCTTGTGCTTGGGCACGGCGTAGCTACGGACGCTGGTCTGGCTCACACCGCCACCAACCACGGCAACTCCATGCGCTGCCACAAGGGGTCGAACAGCTCCAACAGCACGAAACATAAATGACTAGTTCTTCTAACCCTCCTCACCAACTGCTGTCTATATCAAGTCGACTGGTGCTCCTTGCCCGCCCCCCCGGCCCTTGCCCCCCCCCCTCCCTCAACAATGGCGGCTTGTGTCGGTCGCGGGATGAACCGCTGCGTTCGTCGCCCGCCGCCCGCCGCTCGCCGCCCGCTCGCTGTCCGCCCGCCCGCCGCCCGACCACCGACTCACAAGCCGATCGCCTGCCATATGGACGCTAGTAAGCAATTCGGTCGCCTCTTGCGTGTCTTAATTGAGCTCTGGCTCGTTGAAGTGTGTATCGGTCTGTGTTTGGGGGGCGTTGTGGTTGACTGTCGATCTGGGCTGCTGCTGGGGGGGGAGAGAGAGAGAGACAAAGAGAGGCAGTGTGCAGGACTTTCTCCAGGTGGCATGCCAAATCCAGCACAAGAGTGGACGCCCTCGCGAGGTGACGGGCAACTACAGTTCATCGCGGTCCTCAAATTCAACGCCAAACTCGCCGGCAGCCAAGTCGAGGCAGTCTCGGTAGACAAAATCACGCATCGGGTGCTCGGTCGCATCACACCATCCGGCTGGCAGCTCGGTCATAGGGTTGCCAAAGATGGCGATGTCGTCGAGAGAGGCAGTGGCCAGCATGGCGAGCTGAGGTGGGAGGCTAGTAATGCGGTTGAGGGCAATGTCGAGGTAGGCGAGGGCGGAAAAGTCGCCGAAAAACGGCGGGATGGCGGTGATGCGGTTCTCGGAGAGGTCCAGCTCGACAAGCGAATCCTTAAAGGCGGCAAACCAGGGCGGGATCTCGGAGATGGCGTTGCCGCGAAGCGAGAGATCCTTGAGCGGAACGCGGGCGGCTACAAAGTCCTTGAGGAAGGACGGAAAGACGTCGAGCTTGTTGTTGTCAAGGGCGAGGGCGGTGAGCGAGGTGAGCTTGCCCATGGAGCGCGGGAGCTTGGACAGCCTGTTGCTGCTGAGCGGGAGCCAGACGAGCTGCGCGCCCCAGGCGTCACCGATGCACTCGGGCAGGGCGCGGAGGGCGTTGCCGGAGAGATCCAGCTCCATCAGCGCAGTGTTCTTGCAGATGACGGTGGGGATGACAGCGAGCGAGTTGTTGGCCAGGTTGAGAACCTCGAGGCGCTTGAGGACCGAGATGGATTTCGGCAGCGAGCGTAGGGTGTTGTTGCTTGCCATGAGCTCGACCAGGCCGGAGAGCGCCGAGATGGCCGACGGCAGCTTGGTCAGCTGGTTGTCAGAGATGATGAGCCGCTTGAGCGCTGGAAGCATGGTCACTACCTCGGGCAGGGTCTCAAAGCTGTTGTGGTGCAGGTACAGAGCCTCGAGCTTGTCGAGGTTGGCCAGATCGAGCGGGAGGTCGTTCAGCTGGTTGACGCCGAGATGGAGCTCGACGAGGTTGGTCAGCGCGCCGATCTCAGCCGGAATGCGAGCGAGGTAGCACTTGGCCAGGGAGAGCTTGTCGCCTTCGGGCCAGACTGCCGGCTCGCCTGCCTCTTTTGCGGCAGCGACTGTGGAGCGGATGAGGGCAACCCTGGAGAAGCAGTACGGGGCCGAGTCTGGCTGAGTCGACTTTTGGCGAGCCGCCGCATTGGGGTCGACATACACACCCATGCCGCCCTTGTTCTCAAATGTGAACCCGTTGCCGAGGTCGACCTTGTCCGGCAGCTTGCCGAGGCCAGGCACTTGAACAGCGACCACAAGAGGTGAAGGGAGGAGTCCAGCCAGGAGGAGAACGAGAGCGAGGGCCACTGCCGTCACTACCACATCCATCACACCCCTATTCTTACCCATACTACGCTCACTCATCTCGTCTTGGCTTGATAGAGTCGAATGGCCATACCCCCTCCGCCCGCGCTCCCTGTTGCTCGTGAGGGAACTGCCTGTCATCGTTAGCACGGAATTGGACGCACGCCACGAGCACCATCGTCTTGCCGACGTCAGCGATAACGCCGCGCAGGGGCATGGGACAGCCCCCCTTGCATGTGTGCCCAATTGTTGGATGATGAGCAATCAAGAGCTTCGTGTACGTGCTTTTTGTCGCGCCTCGTAGTTGCTCTGGTTGTTTAAGGGCGCGGGCAACGTTAGTTGGCTTCCAATGGTTCGGGGGTAGGGGTGGAGGGGTGGGACGGCGTTGGAGATCGAGATCGGGAGGAGATGTGGACTGGCAACGTTGATTGGCGTCTGACTGGAGGCCCAAGGTCACGTTGGTTGTGGCTACGACGAGTAGACATCCACCTTCTTGCCGGCGTTGGCAACCACACGGTTCATGTAGTAGAGGCCATTAAAGTAGAGAAGGAAGGATGCGACGGCAAGGACGCCCGGATGCGGACCTGGATTGCCGTAGAGGTATGAGACGTACATGACGAGGGCGGCAAAGAGGCAGCCTGGGGCGCGGAACCAGACATTGATGCGGGCGTTCCAGGTCTTTTCGGACTCGCGCGGCATGATGCCGGCCTTGACGGCAGCCAGCATGGCGTAGTTGAGCGCACCGGGTGCACCCGAGATGAACAGGGAGATGACGTTGACGCCTGGCCCGCCGCGGGAGAACAGGCCGCACGGGCAGAGAATGCCGCCAAAGATGATGTGGTGCATCCAGTCGTCCATGGTCAGATCCGAGAACATCAGACAGTGGTAGACATGGATGGAGACGATCATCCATGCCGGCAACCGGTTGAACCCGCCCTCAAAGCTCCGGGCCGGATCGACGACGGCCGAGAAAAAGTCTTGGATGCAGCCGGCAGTGATGACCCAGTTGGCGACCGAGTGGAGCAGGAACCACCGCCCGCGCGCCTTCCGCACATACACAGCATCCACAAGTAGAAGAAAGGCATACGATCCAAGAATGCCCAGCCAATCCGGAATCTCTCCGTGGAAAATCATACCGCAAAGCGAGCGATCCTCTCCCACCGCGCTTTCTGAGCTCTCTCTTTCTTTCTTGCGCCGACCTTGTTGCTCGCTCGTTCGAGTCCACCTCGGCTGCCTTCTTGACGCACGTTCTCACTTGCTCTCTCACTCGTCGACCTACTATGTGTCTGCCACACACCCACACACACACTTCCTTCGAGAAAGTGAGTCGAATGTTGGCTTGTCGTTGGCCCGACTGACGCACCATGCGCTCTGTGCGCCGCCGTTCGTGGCCACGTGGCAAACGCCGGTTGCTCGCCGACGCGCGCAACTCGCTGCGCGTGCCAGCAAAGTCCCATCTTTGCCAGGCGGTAACAAGACAATCCTTCCCTGATCGCGGTCACAGTCTACCTCGAGATTGCAATGAGGGTTGCGAACGATGTGTGCAGAGTCTCATCTCGCCGTCTACCGATGGCCGAGTGAAGCTTGCGCCTCCCTTGTAACACAGCCGCCTTCATCTCCCGACCCCCTTCCCCGACCTCTTTCGAGTCTCAGACTGCCACAATCATCATGTCAGCATTTCATGGGCTGATCGTGAGTACGGCCTCTGAGTGAGGCACCTTGGCCTCGGCCGACAACGGCAGCAGCAGCAACTCGACTCGACTCGACAGTGACAGCCACACTTCCCTCTCCCGTCCCTCCTCCCCCCCTCTCCCCCCTCCCCCCTTCTCCTCCTCCGGCCCTTGAGCAATGTTTCACGGCGAAGTGTCTGACTGGGTGGGCATGGGCGTGTGCTTTGCTTTGCTCTTGGCTGTGGACGGAGTCTTTGCGCGCAAGCTCGACGGCCGCTGGTTTGCACTGCATGCAGCCGCGAATTTGGTGGTGGCCTTGGGATGCCTCGGTGATATCATGACGGCAGTGGCAGATCCTGCTACTTCGTTTGAGGGTGGCTTCAACAGACTACCGGCATGGATGATTGCTGCCATCCACGCCTATCACTGCATCATGTTCTCGGACCTGACCATGGACGACTGGATGCATCACGTTGTCTTTGGCGGCATCATCTGCACTTGCGGTCTCTACTTTGGGGCTGGCCCAGGCGCCAACGTCATTGCGTTCTTCATCTCGGGCGCACCCGGTGGATGCGACTATGCCATGCTTGCAGCTGTCAAGGCTGGCGTGCTCTCGCGGTCAACGGAAAAGGTGTGGAACGCGCGGATCAACGTGTGGATCCGCGCGCCCGGCTGCCTCTACGCCGCCGCACTGATGTATCTCTCGTACCTTTACGGCAATCCACCGGCGCATCCGGTGGTTCTCTTCCTTGTCGCCCTCCTCCTCTACTTTAACGGTCTCTACTACATGAACCGTGTCGTCGCCAACACTGGCCGCAAGGTTGAGGTCTACTCATCGTAGTTCAAGAGAGCTCATCGCACATATACCTCTGATGGAAGCCTCTAGATTGCACTCTCGGCCTCTAGATGACGTGCTCCAGGACCCACGCCGCTCGGCGCATGCCCTCGCTGAGACGCTCGGGCCGCCTGGCCGCGCACCAATCTCCCGACAGCAGCCTCTCTCTCGCAGCTTTATCCAACCCAAGCCGAAGAAACCGATCCATCCTGCACCCTCCTCTGCCGCCGATCCCATCATTTCTTCCTTCCTGCCCACGTCATCACCAGCGCCGTCACACTTGTGTCAGTCGCTCTCTTCACGAAATGAAATCGAGCTTGAGCGACCCGTCGAGCGAGGAACAGAGACGGCGACGGCAAGGCGGGACAGGGGGGGGGGGGGGGGGGGAGGGACACACAACTCACTTGAAGCAAGGAGGTAGTTAAGGAGAAGGCACGATGGCAGCTGTTGGAGGAAGCGGAAGTGTGAGCGAGAAGATTGCGACGGCGGAGGCGGCCAAGGCGGCTGGCAATGAGCTGTTCCAAGCCGGTGATGCGCAAGGCGCGCTGCAGCAGTACTACACGGGCATGTTTGCTGTCAAGGGGCTGGAGGGATCGAGCATGCTGGCGGCGCTGGGTGGGACGGCGGCAGAGCCTGGGAGTGCTGGTGAGCAGGCGACGGCCAAGGCCCTGCTCATCTCCATCTACTGCAACATGTCGGCGTGCATGACAAAGCTGGGCAAGGCGAAGCGGGCCATCGCTTTTGCTCGCGACGCGCTGAAGCTCGATGAGGGGCATGGCAAGGCGCATCTGCGACTGGGCATGGCGTACGAGGAAAATGGAAACTACGACGGGGCTTACGCAGCGTACACTACGGGTGCAGCAGCGGCAGATGCTGTGGGCGACGCCGCGGGCAAGGCGAGCCTTGACAAGCGGGCGGCGCGCGCGGCCAAGATCATCGAAAAGGAGAAGAAGAAGGCGAACAATCGGTTGCGCGGCTTCCTCACCAACTCATGAGCAGCTGCGGCTCGGAACGTGGGCGCTGGGCGTGATGCGTTTACGACGACGACGATGACGAGGATGAGGACGACGACGACGACGAGGCGGCAAGGTCGTAGAGCCCGATGTCCGAGGTGGAGAGGGTGGAGAGGGCATCGATGTCGGTCCAACCCGAGTCAGACTCGGACCAGCGGCGGCCGTAGGGGATGTGGTCGAGCTCATTGGCCTTGAGGGCGACGTCGGGCTCGACGTAGTCAAGCACCTTCTTCCAGCGCTGGCAGAAGCGGGCGCGCTCGCGCTTGGTGCGGGCAAAGACGCGCTTAAAGTTGTACTTTGAGACAAAGTTCTGAGTGACGGCGACGGTAAAGTCCGGGTTGAACACGCCGTGCCACCAGTCGCCAGGGACAAAGATGACCTCGCCGGGCTTCTGGACGCACTCGATCATCTCGAGCTCCTTGGCATGCTTGACGCAGTAGGGATAGCAGTCATGGAACCAGTAGATGGCCTCGTGATACGCGTCCTTGGACTTGTACTTCTTGGGGTAGAACTTCTCGCGCGGAATGTGGGCCGGGAACATGACCCATTTCTTGTGGCCCTCGATGAGGGCGTTCCACGCCGAGGTGCCGAGCGGATCCTGGTGGATGGTCGAGCCCGAGCGCTCAGGGCCGACAATGAACCAGCGGAACGGCGGGCGGACCGAGTTCGGCACTGCACCGTAGTAGTCGTACTTGAACAGCTCAGGCACGGTGTAGTCGTCAATGAGCCCATCACGGCCGGCCTGGTCCAGAGCTTCCTCAAACAGGTACAGCGGCGAGTCGTCACGGGTCCGCTTGCAGTACTTGAGGTAGTCGCGCATGTACATCTGCTCGCCGGCCACCTTGAACATCTTGTCGCCGTAGTACTTCATCAGACCGTCCTTGCTCCACTTCTTGGACGCCGGCCAGTCATCGCACGCACCGGTCAGCATGACCGGCTTCTCAGCCTTTTCGAACATCTTGCGGAAGTAGTGCCCGTCATGGTCGTTGATGTTGATGTACTCGATGTTGTTCTCCTCGGCCACAGGCTTGAGCATCTTCTTCATCCACTTCTTCTTCTTGTAGAACTTGCGCTTGTGGCCGCCTACCATTCGATGATGTGAGTACAGCCGCTCGCGTTCGCCTCGCCCGCCTCGCCCTGCACCCGCATCGCCTGCATCGTTACAAGCTAGCAGATTCACAAGCCGCTGCCGTCGCTAGTTTCCCCGATCTCTCTCCCATCTTCCATCCACCTCCCTGCCACCATCTACCCCCCGCTACCATCCCCATCCCCCTCCCGACTCCCATCCCGATCCGATCCGTACGGTTGTGCTTGTTCTTGTTCTTGGCGTAGATCCGCGTCAGAAGGTGCTTGTACGCTGCAGACGATGAGGAGTAAGGCACAGCCAGCCAGTACCAAGCGACACATCCACTGTAAGTGACCCTCCTCGCAACCACACAAACACATAGTCCCTCCCCCCTCTCCTGTACTCGCTATATGGCTCTGCTGTGGGCTGCCATGGTTGTCGGCCCGTCAGCGTGGGCGAAGAAAGCTGAGTCGCTGGAGCAGCGACAGACAGACAGACCGACACACACACACACACACACACACATACACGGGTCATGGCCATCCGAGGAGCAAGCAGGCGGCGGAGTAGACGAAGAAGAGCTGGAAGACGAAGCTGATGACGAAGAGTTAGAGTCAGAGTCCATGGCGGCTCCGCCGCCAAGAATCCGCCGCCGCCGCCGACGAGTCGTCGTTCCGCTGCTGCGCGTAGAGTACATCGTTGTGAAAGAGTCGTGTGTGGGTCATCTTGGGCCGCTCACCTCTGCCGCCGCTTCCGCTTCCGCAATGCATTGCCATTGCTACTGGCGAGAAATTTCTTTTTGAGTTTTGAACTCACAAACTGCTGCTAACAACGCCTAGCGCGGCTGGTGAGCGAAAGCATCACATCAACGTGTGTATGACACGTTCCGACCAGAGCTGGTGATAGGCACAATAGAGTAGGTAGATGCAAGGTGCTCACACGGGCAAAAAAAAACTGGATAGCCTTCCTAGGGTATTCGAAACCCTAACCTTCAGCGCCGAAAGCTGACGTCATATCCATTAGACCAAGGAAGGACATACTACAACTGTCGAGTGCATTTTTTAGTATTTGAAGCGTACATTTGATTGCCGCCTTAGGCGGGTGCTCCTGCGCGCTCTACAGGCCGACTACGAGCCGCGAGCACCTAGCAATGTTGTGCACAGTATGTACATACTCAGAGTTGCATGAGCTTGGGCTCTCGTAGACGTAGATGTGGGGTCGGCCGCCGGATGCGAGGTCAGTGAGTGGGAGGGTGGCGGCCAGGGCAAAAAAAAAGTAGTCCACAGTGGTAATCGAAACCACAGCCTTCTGTTCCGTAGACAGATGTCATGCCACTAGACCATGCGGACGAGTTGATATGGAAGGGGTGATCTGCTATCATTAAACAGTACATTGCATTGTAATTTCTCACGTGCGAGCAGGATCAAGATGCCGGAAGGTCTGGCGCGAGGACGTGGCAAGCAGTTGGAGGCAGCAGCGGCAGAGGAAGGCAAGACTTGACGATGATCCAAACATTCTCGTCGCGGGTATCTGAGCTCCTTCCGTTGCTGACGGAGCCCGCGGCTGCGTTTCGTGGCGAGTACTCGCGGCTGCGGGCCGGGGTCGAGCTGATGGTGGGCGCGGCGGTGGTTGTTCAGCTCTGGCTGCTCTCGTTCCAGCTTAACATGCCGTGGCGGTACACGCAGCTGGACAAGGTTGCTGGCTGGTCGCTGCTCGAGAACTCTCAGCTGCCGTTCATGCTCATGTTTTGGCTGGCTGCGTCGCTGCCTCTCGGGTATGTGGGCGCGTTCTGGCTGGCGCGGTCGCCGCTGCTCCGTGCGGCGTGGCACGCCTCGCGCCTCGGGTTCTTCCTCGGGCGGTCGCTGATCTTTGGCATTCTGTTCATGCCCATCCTCAACTACATGTTCCAAATCCTGCTCTGTCCAAAGGTCATGGGCTCGCGGCCGCGGCCCACTGAGCTGCACTGCTGGCATGGCGAGCACCTCGGTGCGGCGGTCTACGCGCTTGCGGCTGCGATCGTGCTCATCTTCCAGGCGTTCGCTGAGGCGCGGACGTCGGACATTCTCATGCACGAGTCGTCGAACCCGCTGCGAACAGCGCGTCACATTGTGTATCTGCGGACCAAGGTGCTTGTGGGCGTGGCGGCTCTGACCGGGGTCAAGGTGTTTGGCCACTCGCAGCCGGTTGTGCAGCTGGTGGTCTTTTATGTGGCGGCCGTGACGGCCATCGTGTATGTCTCGATTCGGACCCCGTTTGTGGTCACGGTCCACGTTGACTCGTTTGGCCCGGGCGTGACTGAGCAGGAAATGGAGCGGCGGGCACAGGAAGCGGCGCACGAGGTGCCGTCGGCACTCAACGATGTCATTGTTGGCCTCTTTACCGCGTGGCTCTTCTTTCTCATCATTGCCAGCGTCAACTACCGGGCCGGGTCGGCCTCGGGCGTCAATGCTACACCGTACTTTATGCTGCTTGGCATTCCGGGAATGGCCATGATCGGATTCTACCTCTCGTGGGCGCGGCGCAACGTGGTCAAGCGCAGCTTGCCTTCAAAGCGCAAACTCCCTCCCCCAGGCACGCTCGAGGCGTTCTGGCGGCATCCAAACCACTCGCACCTGGTGCCTGTGTCGGACATGGGTGGGCACGCGGTGGCGATGCGGGTGCTCTCGGACGCCGGCGCAACAGCGCTCATGGCGCGGCTCGCCGATGCCGAGCGTGGAACGCTCGCCACCGGGTTTGTGACCCGCCTCGAGATTTTGGGTCCGAACCGCTACTCGCTGGCCAGCGCTGGCTGGCGCCGCGGCGGGCGCATGTCTCGCAGCGGCCTTGGAGTGCTTGCCCCGCTGATGGGGGAACACTCGCAGCTGCAGGCATTTAAGCTCGAAGGCCAGGTGGTCGACGATGAGTGCGTCGCCAATTTTGCGCAGGCGCTGTCGGCCAACGCCTCGCTCGTCGCGCTCGAGCTGCCGAACAACGGTATTTCCGAATCTGGCCTGCTCTCGCTCGTCGGCATTGCTCTCGGCACTCGTCTTGCCCGCCTTAATCTCTCTGGCAACGTGGTTGACCCATCCGCCCGTGCCCGAGTGGGCGACGCTGTCCGCGCCATGCTCGCTACCGAAGCCGAGCGCCGCGGCGATGACGGGCTGCCTCTGCTAGAAGTTCGGTTGTAGTGGATCTGGGTGCGATCGCAGCTGTAAACAACGTGACCACCCGAGGCCGCACGCCCTGCCAGGCTGAGGAGAGTCGAGGTAAGGGACAGCTAGAGTCGTGAACGATTTGAGTTGGTCCAACGTGCGTGGAGGGGGAACCATTTGACTTTCCGTAGAAAAAGGCAAGAAAGTACGTCAGGTGCCTCCCCCCTCCCCCCCTCCCCCGTCCTCCCCCGTCCTCCTCCCTCCCTCCCACTCACGTATGTGTGTGTGTGTGTGTGTGTGTGTGTGTGTGCGCGCGCGTGGCTCTCTCTCCGTCTGTGTTTATATGTATAGTGTCCGCTTCGCGTGTCAAGTTTGACGACTCTGTGGCTGGAGCGGTGGCAGCGGTGGTGGACGAGGACGACTCGACGCGGTGGGTGGTACTCGGCTACCAGAGTCAGCCGTCATCGCGTGGGCCGAATGTGCTGGAGGTCAAGGCGACGGGAGAGGATGGGGTGGAGGAGCTTGCGTGGGAGCTGAGTGACGCTGGCATTCAGTTTGCGCTCCTTCAGGTTGTGGAGCCCAAGACGTCGCTGTGGAAGCTGGTCTTCATCACCTGGGTGGGAGAGTCGTCGCCGACCTCGGTCCGCACTTTTGTCAACCAGCACACGGCAGACGTGGCCAAGGTCTTCCGCGGCTACCATGTTCAAATCAACGCCCGCTCGGAGGACGACATTGCTGAGAGTGTGGTGCTGGATCTGGTGGCCAAGGGCGTGGGCGCAGACTACTCGGCCCACGGCGAGGGCCAGGGCATGCGATCGTCGGCGCCGCGGCCCAAGCCCAAGCCCAAGCCCAAGGGCTTTGCCATCAAGGTGGCGGCCAAGCCCAAGTGTCAGGTGTGCAAGAAGGATGTCTTCCCGGCCGACGCCGTCAAGGACTCGGGCCTGACCTGGCACAAGGCGTGCTTCCGCTGCTCGACCTGTGGCCTTGCGCTCAACCTCAAGAACTTCCGGTCGCTCAAGAACGTCCTCTACTGCGGGCCGCACCTGCCCAAGGCGCAGCACACGCAGGTTGCCGACGATATTCACACCCGCCGCGCTGTCTCGGCGCCGAAGCGCACCCTTGCGCAGGGCGCCCGCGTCGATCTCGAAGGCGGCAAGATTGTCGACCGCTCGCAGTTTGACGACGCCGCTTTTGAGCGCGAGTCGCACCTCTCGTCGGTCAACCAGTCGACTGAGAACCGCCCGTCCGAGTCGGCGTACCAGGGTGGTATTGTTCCGGGCTCCAACACCGGGCCGGCCGTCCGCGAATGGAGCAAGCCCAAGCCGGCCGAGCCGGTCGCCGATGCCTCGGCATCGTCGGGCTCGACCTGGGGTGCACCGCCGCCGTCGTCGTCTTCAAACTCGGGCGGCGGATGGGGCGCTCGGCAGAACTCGACGCCTGCGCCTGCACCGGAGCCGGAGCCGGAGCCTGAGCCTGCTGCCGACGACGGATGGGGTCAGGAGGCCGCTGCCGAGCCTGCCGCCGATGCCGGTGGCTGGGGCCAGGAAGCCGCTGCCGAGCCTGCCGCCGATGACGGTGGCTGGGGCGAGGAAGCCGCTGCCGAGCCTGCCGCCGATGACGGTGGCTGGGGCCAGGAGGCCGCTGCCGAGCCTGCCGCCGATGCCGGTGGCTGGGGCCAGGAAGCCGCTGCCGAGCCTGCCGCCGATGACGGTGGCTGGGGCGAGGAGGCTGCTGCTGCCGACGACGGCGGCTGGGGCGAGGAGGCTGCTGCTGCCGATGATGGCGGCTGGGGCGAGGAGGCTGCTGCTGCCGACGACGGCGGCTGGGGCGAGGAGGCCGCTGCCGCTGAGGGTGAGTGGGACCCGAGCCAGTACGAGCAGTGCCGCGTGCTGTACGAGTACGACGCTGCCGATGACACCGAGATCTCGCTGGTCGAGGGCGAGATTGTGTATGTGTACGAAAAGGTGGCTGAGGGCTGGTGGATCGGTGGCAAGGACGACGGCTCTGAGGGCATGTTCCCGTCCAACTACTGCGAGCTCATCGAGTAAGCTTGACCACACGCCCGCACCGTCGACGCAGCTGATCGATAGATTGACCCCTCCCCTTCCCCCCCCCTGGGGGGGGGGTTTCCTTTG
>NW_013657648.1:309689-355217 GCF_000142905.1 Thecamonas trahens ATCC 50062
CTGGTCAGGTCACCAACCGACGAACCGACCAAAGCAACGCGACGCGCGGCACACCAACGACACCAACGACACCAACAACAGCAACAACGACACCAACGACAGCGACTGGTGCGTGGCGACCACACTCGACGTCCAGTCCAGGAAGAGGATAACGCGAAGGAGCAAGTTGAGGAAGACGGGCCACGGACTGGAGCATGTCTGGTAGCGGAGCAAGAGCAAGAGGCAATGGAGGACACATGGCGGGAGCAGGAGGGCATGCGGGGCGTGGAGGAGGAGCTGGCGGAGGTGGTGGACATGGACATGGACATGGGCATGGGAATGGGCATGGGCATGGAGGAGGAGGTGGACATGCTCAGGGTCATCGACGGCGAAAGCGCGGAGTCTCGTTTGCGCATCCGTATGTGGCGGCGGATGGCGAGACAAAGTACTCGCTGCCACCTGCGGCGTATCCCCCGCCAGGCGCCGTCCCTCCTCCTGTGCATGTTCGTGTCTGGGTCGATGAGTTTACCTCGTGGGATGTGGCTACCCAACTAGTGGCCCTCTACACGCTCATAACCTCGCTCTCGCTCACTCTCCTCACCGCCCTCACTGCGTGGCTCCCGCTCGCCTCCAAGCGCGACTTTGTAGCAGAGCTGCCGGGCAACATCGTCCGCTCCATCCTGCTGTATCTCGACATGCGGACGCTGGCAAAGGCCACACAGGTGTCACGGGCGTGGCGCGCTCGCGCTGAAGATCAGCAGCTGTGGGAGGGCTACTGCAAGGCCGGCTGGCCCATGCACGTTCGTGCCCGCCTTGTGGCCCAGGAGGAGGCTCGTGCTCTGGCGGCATCGGCATCAGATGCCGCAGACTCGCTGGTGTTCTGGAAGGACGTTTTTCGCGAGCGTTACGTTGTCGACGCCGGCTGGGAGCGCGGTCTGTTTGCGCAGAGCGTGCTCGCCGACGCCGTCCCGCGTCGGTGCTTTGACTTTGACGACGACGTCGTCGCTCGCTCTGGCAAGATCGTGTCCGGCGGCTTCACCAGCGTCTACGTCACCGACCTGTACTCGGGCGAGCGAATGTCGTCTATTGACACCCATCACTCGTCGTGGATTTATTCGCTCCGCTACTCGACCGCCTTTGACGTGCTCGTCACCGGGTGCTGGGACGGCCTCGCGCGGGTCTTTTCGCTCTCGTCGGGCAAGTGCCTCGCACAGCTCGAGGGCCACAAGGGTGGAGTGTGGTCCATCGCGCCCGACTTTGCCGGCAACAAGGTGGTCTCGGCCTCTAACGACGCCACGCTCCGGGTGTGGGACATGAACACCACGGCATGCCTCAACGTGCTGCAGGGGCACGCCTCGGGCGTGTACGATGTCCAGCTCGTCAACGATGGCGTGCTCTCGTCGTCGCCGCTGGTGATCTCGGCCTCGGCTGACTACCATCTCAAAATGTGGGATATGCGCGCGTCCGGTCGCGAGGCATGCGTTGCTACGTTCAAGGGCCACTCGGACGTGGTCTCGTGCTGCCAAGTTGACGGCACCACCATGTTCTCTGGCTCGCACGACGGCCTCGTCAAGGCGTGGGACTTGGCGGCCGGCAAGTCGGCACCTGTCGCCAACTTCACCGGCGCACTGCACCGCATCAAGTGCCTTCAGTTTGACGACGCCAAGCTTGTTGCTGGCTCGACCGACGGCACTGTCCGGTTGTGGAATCGGCGCGACGTCAAGCTCGGCTCTGGCGGCGGCTCGGCGTACGACAACGCGTACGAGCCGATGTACACGCTCTACGGCCACACGTCCGAGGTCTCGGCCCTTGGCTTTAACGACAACAAGCTGGTCACGGCCTCACGCGACAACACCCTTCGCGTTTGGTCGGTCGTAGCTGACTCGGGCCTCATTGCCGAGCACGAGGCAGCCAAGGCCTCGCTCTCTGCCGCCGACGCCGCCGCCATCCGCACCGCACTGCCAGAGAACCCCAATCCGCTCTCGCTCTCAGTTCTTGTCTCGGACTCGCCAGGCAAGACGCCGAGCTCGCCTCTCAAGTCGCGTATGCGTCCGTCGTCGGCCTCGCCGTCGCGCCGCCCGCGAGCTCGCCCGTCGTCGGGCGCTCGGCCGCAGACCTCGTCGGGCGCCCGCCGGCGGCATCGTGACGAGTAGCCCTTTCCTACCTATCGCATTTAGGTGCAGCAAGCTGCAGAGCGAGTCACAAGCTACGGATCAAACACAATGAGCAGGGCTGTCACATTGTCCATCGAGCCCAAGTCAATTGCCCGCGCCACAAGCTGGTCCACGATGGCCTGCACGTCGAGGCCCGAATTGAGCCGGCGGACGACAAAGCCTGCGGCCACGTCAAAGGCCATGACGTCCCACAGGCCATCGCAAGCCATCAGCACAAAGTGTGCGTCGTCGGTGAGCTCAATCTTGTTGACAGACGGCACGGCCGTCAGGCCCGACGGCTTGCCTTTGGTGTACTGGTCATGCTTGAACGTGAGATCGCCGAGCGCTTTGGAGACTGCAATGGAGAACATCGAGCCCGGAAGGACCGGGTGCCGAAGCCGTCCGTTGGGCATTACCGTCCCGCCCAGCTGAGCCACCCGCTCGCGCTCTGCCGGGTTCTTGGCTGGGTTGTGGCAGGTGGTGAGCTCGGAAATGCCGGCCGTAGTGCATGTGAGGATGGCTTCCGAGTCACCGGCGTTGGCCACCCAGAGCGTTGTCCCGCGAAGATATGCCACCACTGCAGTCGTTCCGTCGTCGGCCTCGGTGCTAATGGCCGACTCGAGCCAACTCGTCTCGAGCGTAGCAAACGCCTGCGTGAGCGCAGCCTCAGGATCTTCGGCAAAGGCCGGCGCCGAGACAAGCGTCTCAATGATGTTGTCTGCACAGTACTTGGCACACTCAGCGCCCGAGTGGCCGTCAAAGACAGCAAATAGCGCGTGCCAACCGCCTTCAGGCAGCTCCATGGCAGCAGATGACGATGCGGCGCGGGCGGCCAGGTCGAGGCACACCAGATCGGCATCCTCCATCGTCTTGCGCTTGCCCTGATCATGCGCGACTGCAACCGAGAGACCCGACGTGCCAATAGCTGTTGCACGCGTCGGCACCGTCGTCACCTGGACTTCTGCCAGCGAGTGCGCCACTGGGCCAGCCTCGCTCACCATCGCGGCGCCGACAACGTCACCAAACTCGGCCACTTGCGCAGCTTCAAAGAACACCGCGTCGGCTCCGACGTCATCACCGCTCAGCACCAACGAGCCATCCGACGACAAACCATCTGAGCAGGATGACGATGACGATGACGATGAGGACGACGAAGAGGACGACGAGGATGAGGACGCGTGAAATGATGCGTTCGCGACGGAAGGTGCGGGCAGTGCGGCAGGTGGCGTCTCGCCCTCGTCGTTGGTCGGAAGTGCGGACATGGGTTGCTGGACGGAGAGGGAGGGGAGAGGGGGGGGGAAGGGGGGGGGGGAGGGAGGGAGGAGGAAGGAGGGGAGAGTGGTGGGCTGAGTGGACGTGCACGTGACCCGTCGCGAGGGTGAGGTGGGTGAAGGGGCAAAGCACCCCCGTACCACACACACACCCCAAAGGTGCGGGGAGTGACCTGGGACCACGTGGCTGTTCGGGCGGGGGGGGAGGGGGGGGAGAGGGGGGGGGGGAGAAGCTGTTTGGCGATTTTCTCCTTCTTTCTCTTTTCTTGGTTTTTTGGGGGGCAACGTGGGTGGCGCTGATGCAGGATGCTCAAGCCAGGGAGAGGTCCTTGGCGGTGGTGGAGATGATGTAGTCAAGCTTGGGGAAGTTGCTGTGGAGATAGGCGTTGCCCTGGGAGTAGATGAGCTCCTGGTTCGGCTCCTGCTGGTAGCCGGCGTAGATGGCGTCAACGACATCCATACCCTGGGTGACGGTACCGATGCCGGCAAAGCCCATGCCGTCAAGGCGCGAGTTGTCGGCAAAGTTAATGAACAGCTGGGTGGTGCGGGTGTTGGGCCCGGCGGCAGCGTAGGAGAGCACGCCGCGGGTGTTGGAGAGCTTGACCGGATCGTCCTTGATCTCCTTGTTCATCCACTCCTTGGAGACGGCCGGTGAGCCCGAGATGCCAAACTGAACCACAAACTGCGGGACGACACGGAAGAACCCGTTGAGGTCGTAGTACGAAGCCGAGCCGGCTGGCGAGCCGAGCGTCACAAGCTCCCACAGCCGGTCAGCGCCGAGCGGCGCATCCGCCCGGTTGACCTCGAGAAGGAACGACGAGTTGTTGTTGACCGTGGTGTGGAACTGGATGGAGGAGGAGGGAGGAGGGGGAGGTAGTCGCCGTGGCGGTGGTTGGGTGAGTGGGCGCGGTGGGGATGCGATGCGGGGTGGGGTGGGGGTGGGGGGGTGGGGGGAGGGGGGGGTGGGGGCATGCGTACCTCGACCGAGTACTTGGCCGGAGCGGTGGCGGCTGCAGAGGCCGCAAGGAGGGCCAGGATGGCGAAGAGAGGAAGAAGGTGATGCATGGTGTGGGTGCCCAGGGGGTAGGGGGGGGGAGTGTGGTGGTGGCGATGCCTGCCTGGCAAAGGTCACGCGTGTCTCGAGCAGTGACAGGTCGGGCTGGGAGCCGTGGCAGTTGGCTCGTTGGTTGGTCGGCTGGCAATTGATTGGTTTGGGCCGCGTGGCTGGGGATGACGTAATTGGAGCGGTGGCGGGCGCAAAACAAGGTGTGTTTCGGCCAGCCCCGACACGCAGCAGCCTGACTCAACGCAACCGCACACACTCCACACGCTCACACACCATACCATCACCGTGAGCACCATTACTTCCATCTGGGTCTCTCTGCTGGTAGCGTGCTTGATACTCGGCGTGACGTGTGATCTGTACACCTGTGACGAGACAGACACCATCTATAACAACAACATCCTCATCATCAACAACATGGCTCAGGCAAGTGCGGCTGCGGCCACGCTTCGGGGAATCTCGCAGGTCATCAAGGCTGTGCCGACGTCGGATGGCGCAGGCGTGCGGCTGATGCGGACGATCGGGACGCGCAAGCTCGACTCGCTTGATCCGTTTCTTCTGCTCGACGAGTTTAAGTCGGACGATCCGAGCGGGTACATTGCCGGCTTTCCCGACCATCCGCACCGTGTACGTGGCGAGGGCAGCATGATAGCCAGAGATCCTGTTTGCTCGCGATGACAGTAGCTTCCCCCGCTCCCCCCCCCCCCCCCTCTCCCCGCAATCACTCACATCGGGCTGGCGCTGCGCAGGGCTTTGAGACGGTGACGTACATGCTTGCTGGGCGGATGGAGCACAAGGACTCGGTGGGCAACACCGGGAACTTGGTGCCGGGCTCAGTCCAGTGGATGACGGCCGGCTCGGGCATCATCCACTCGGAGATGCCCAAGATGGAGGAGGGCCTCATGTGGGGCTTCCAGCTGTGGTGCAACTTGCCGGCTGCGCAGAAGATGACTCCGCCGCGGTACCAGGACATTCCGCCGGAGGATGTGCCCGAGGTGACGTCTGCGTCGGGCGCGACGGTCCGCATCATCGCTGGCGAGTTTGAAGGCTCGCCCGGCGCGGTGACTGGGGTGGCGACGGCCCCGTTCTACTTTGACATTGCGCTGCCCGAGGCCGAGGCCAGCGTCTCGGTCCCTGTTCCGGAGGGGCACAACGCGTTTGTGTACGTGTTTGATGGCGAAGTGAGCGTCGATGGCACGACGGTGCCGTGCCACGCCCTCGGCGTGCTTGACGATGGCGGCGCGGTCGAGGCGCGGGCCGTAGGCGGGCCGGCGCGCTTCCTGCTTGTCGGCGCCAAGCCGATCGGTGAGCCCGTGGCTCGCCACGGGCCGTTTGTCATGAACACCGATGAGGAGATCATGCAGGCGTTTATCGACTTCCGAAATGGCGAGCTTGTGCAGCCGCAGTAGGATTGCCAGTAAAGCAGAGCAGGTGCAGACGCCTACGAGAGCGGGGCGATGTAGTCGGCCGGTGGCGCAAGCGGCGACGACAGCAGGTGCGCGAGCAGGCCTGCACACGAGGTCGAAAACGCGTCGTTACCTGCAAGCGGGAGCCAGAGCGTGTGGATGTAGGTCACGATCTTGGACATCTGATGCGGGTACTGGCTCTGCAGCACAAAGCCGGCAATGTCCAGCAGCGAGTGAACGCAACCGAGGATGACTGGCTTGGGCTGGAGGTTGAGGAGGCGGGCAAGGACCTTCCACAGCGACGGAACGTCTGGGATCGAGACCAAGTACGCAACAAAGATCTGAAAGTACCCGCTCATGCGCTCCAGATACCGCTCGACGTTCTCGCCGCCGACTCGCCCGATGAGCCGGGCGTAGTTCTTGCCGACCTTGTCCTTGTCAAACGTCAGCGGAACGGTGTAGATGCAGCGGCGACAGAACTCAGCCCGCATGATGGCGTGCATGTTCGGCGAGTCGCGGACGAGGCGGGCGCAGATAACAGCGAGCGGAAAGACATTGGTCCGCTTGCCGCCAACCACCTGCTGGCCCTGGGTCACCACCTGCGTCGCCACCATCTGGAACAGCAGGTTCTGGACCTCGCCGGACATGCTCTTGGCAAACGAGTCAAAGACCTGCCAGAGCTGGGCAATCTTGCGCGGCTCGCTCGAGACTTGGTTGATCCGGGTAGTCACCTCCTTTTTGATGGCTGCCGCAGCCTCGGCCATTTTGGGGTTGCTCTCGGTCGTCTTGACCAGATTCTGCGCGGTCGCGCTTGTCTTGCACAGCTCGAGGTACTCGATGTACGCCAGCCCGGACGCAAACTCGCGCCCCGGATAGCCCTCCATCTTTTCGCCGCGAAGATTGGGGTCGGCCGCCTCGGCCGCCTGCGCTTCGGCCGCCTTGGCCGCAGCCTTGGCCGCCTCCTCAGCGGCTGCCTTGGCTTCAGCGGCAGCCTGCGCCTTGGCCTTGGCCGCAGCCAGCACCTCGGCCGCCAGATCGGCAGCGGCTTCGGCAGCGACGTCTGCAATCACCTCGGCGACGGCGTCGTTGATGGCGTCGAGGACCAGTGCCACCCGCTCTGCCTCGGCGGCCTTGGCCGCCAGGTACGCCTCGACCCGCGCCACACCGTCTGCGTTCTCGCTCTCGAACCGCTCGCGGAGCTGGACGCGGAGCAAGCCAAGCGCCACGTCGGTCCGCTCGTTGACGTCGGCAACTTGCGAGGCGAGCGCGGCATGGACCTTGTTGGCGGCGCCAAGCGAGGACTTTAGCTGCGCCGCCGCCGTACTTGCCGCCTTGGCCTCGTGCGCCGTCCACGACGCCGTCTGCTGTGCCTGCGACGCCGCCACCTCGGCCTGCCGCTCGTCCTCGATGAGCCGCAGTGGCTCCACCGTGAGGTCGCGGAGAGGGGGCATGCGCTGCGTGCGCTGCGCAATCCCTTGCCCGTGTGCGCCAATGCTGCTGGCCACGCCAGCGTACATGCTTGCAGAGTCAAGCACCTCGTCCGACATCTCGCCGTCGTCCGACGCCGACATCGCGCTCTGTCGCACGTTAGAGTCGATTTCGCTCGGGTCGTCGACGTCGACGTGGAGGACCGGCGCGCGGAAGGTGCGGGTCGGGCTCACGCTGGGCGCGCCCGAGCCAGCACCCGCCCGCGACCGAGGCGGCGGCGAGGCTCGGCTGCCCGCGCTCGATCCAGTCGCAAACACCGCCGCATGCGGCGCAAGGAGCCCGATGTCGGAAGACTGCGACGAGTCGCTCTCCGAATCCGAGTCCAGCTCAACTCGGAAGCCGCTGCGATTGGCGGCACGTGGCGGGTGTGCCGGCCGCGCCGGCCGAGACAGCTGCCGCGATGATGGCCGCGACGATGGCCGAGACGATGGCCGCGTCGGTGATGCCTGGCCGCGCAAGTCCGGAGCCAACGAGAGCGAAGCCATCGACTGCGACAGTGACCGCGAGCGGTCGGCATCCGGCTCGGGTGTGCCCCACGAGAGGCCGGCATGGCCCACCCGGCCCACCCGCCCACTGCGGCGGACTCGCCCAACACTGGCCAGTGCTGGCGACGCCAGCCTGCTCCGCGGCGCCTTATTGGGCGTAGGAGTATGTACATGGCGGGGCACCGGCTCGCGGACCGCAGCCGAGAGCAGCGACGACGACGACGGCCGGGCCAGAGCAGGAGCCGGCGCCGGCGACAGATCCAAGTCGGCGAGCAGCGAGTCGGGCGTCAGCTCGCGCGAATCGTAGCGCAACCGGCCATGCGAGGTGTTGTCGAACGAGAGCGACTTGCGGGGGCTGCGACCACTTGCGGCCGGCTGTGGAGAAGGATGTCGAAGGAGGGTGAGGAAGGGGGGAGGGGGAGGGGAAGGGGGGAGGGGTGATTGGAGGGGAGGGGGGGGGGCAGTGATCGGACTGGGCGGCGGCAGGGGGAGGGGACGCGGAAAGGGGGAGGGGAAGGCATAGGGGCGTACCGAAGCGTTGGGGTAAAGGGGCCCGACGGGGAGACGGAGAGTAGGCATGTGTGGCAAAGAACGACATGGACTCGGCCGACTGTGGAGCGAGTGGCGAGCGAGGACCTGGAGTGGCGCCGAACGCTGCGCCTCGAGCCGAGTGGGGTGTGGCTGCGGGGGCTGTTGTGTGTTGAGGCGGGCATCGCGGCGGGGAGGCACAGTCGGCATCGTCATTCAATGATCACCGGCTGATACTAGTCGGCTTTCGCGGCAACCGCGCTGAAACTACAGTCGTCTGCGGGTGCGCTCGTTCTCGGGACAGCCCGAGACCATGAGATGCTGGACCCAGCCCTCTTCGCCCGGGGGGATGTCGTCGTGGCAGAGCGGACAGCGCGAGAAGCGCTTGGGATCCTTGGCGACGAGGCACTCGCGGGCGGCAACATGCGATGGATAGTCGGTGTTGTGGACCGGCTCCTTGCACCGCGGGCAGACCTTATACGAGCCGCGGCGTTCGCACTCTTCGAGCAGATGCTCGTGGAGCGAGGCAACCTCGACGGTCTCGTGGCAGGCCGGGCAGGCGGTGAGGACGGGACATGACTCAAAGTAGTGCTCGTCAAGCTTTCGCTTGGTGAACGTGGGGTTCTTCTCGCCGCAGAAGATGCAAGTCTGGTCGATGTTCCAGTCGTTGGAGTAGACCTCCTGATTGACCTCGCGGGCCGGCGTCGCCACTTGGCGCTCGGGCGTGATGTTGATGGAAGGACCCTCATCGAACGAGGTTCGCCGCGGGCGGCGCAGCCCATCGGCGTCGACCCGGTCGCGCGGCGGCGTGGTGCTGGCTGGTGGCGGGCCAGAGGCCGGGCCGGCACCCGGCGCCGGCGGTGACATCCCTGGGTTGACATTGATGTTGATGTTGATGTCCTTGGTTCCCGACCGCCCGTGCGAGTGCCCGCGCCGACCCTTACCCGGCGAGATGCGGACCGAATGCGCGTGAGGGTTGTCCGCGTCCGGCACCACGTCCACCTCAATGGAGTCCTCTGAGTAGTACTCGTACTCGTCGTCGTCGACCGGAGGCGGCAGCTGCGAAGTGAGCCCGCGCCCGCGGCCTCGGCCTCGGCCTCGCCCGCGTCCACGACCTGCGCCACCGCGTCCACGCCCGCGTCCACGCCCGCGCCCACGCCCGCGCCCACGCCCACGTCCGCGCCCGCGCTCTGCACCTCGTCCGCGCCCGCGTCCACGTCCGCGTCCGCGTCCGCGCCCTGCGCCGCCCTGGCTGGCTGCAACTTGCGTGCCCGCCGGCAGTGCCGCGCGAATCTCCTTGAGCAGATGTGGTGAGATGCGCTTGTCGAGCGCGTCCTCCACCGCGCTGGAGTACTGCGGGTACAGCGCGCAGAGAAGGTTGACGGCGGCTGTGCGAACTTCCTTGGACGCGTTACTAAACGCGTGAGTGTGGCAAAAGTCGAGCGCGTCGTGAACGTCGACGGTGGTGGCATCGAGACCAAAGGCGGTGACGAGTGCGGTGAGAATGCGGAGACGGGCGAGGATGATACGGAACTGAGCACCTGGCTTGACCTGCTTGAGAATGCGGACGCCGATAGGCTCGGCGCCGACGACACGCATGTACGACATGGCGTCAAGCGCCTCTAGGGCCGAGTCAGCAACACGAGCTTGGGCGTTAGCCGACTTGGCGAGGAGGGTGGTAATAAAGGCGTTGACGGCGGTAGTGAGCTGCGAGTCAGGGACGGCGTCGGCAAAGGCGTTGAGGACCTGCGGCATGGCCTCCATGGCGGCGGCAAAGACAGAGGCGATGCGATCTTCGAGGCCGACAACAAGAACCTCGGTGAGCGCCGAGAGGAGCGACGCTGGCGAGGCGGTGTTGTCAAAGTCGCCGCGAATGGCGGCGGTGGTAATGCGCTCGAGAGCAGCCTTGCGGAGCTGCCACTTTTTTGAGTACAGCATGCAGAGCGTGCCCTCACCAAACAGTTCGATAAGGTGCCCCACCTGCTGGGCCTTGGCCTTGGACAGTGGCTCTGCGTCAGACGAGCCGGCGTCCATGGCCTGCATGGTGGCCTCAAAGCCGCCGCCGCTGCCGCCCGGCTTGATCGCGCGAGAGGCGCGCGAGTCGTCCGACCCTCGAGACATTGCGCGCTGAGGCGGCTCGGCCGGTGGGGCGCGCTTGGCCGGCGGCGCACGCTTGGCCGGCGGCGGGGCGTCAGCGACTTGGTCTTGTTCGGCTCGCTCAAAATGGGCCGGAGCTTGTGCCGCGCCGCGAGCCGGGCGGATCGGCCGCTCGGATGGGTCGCCGCTTGCAGGCGGGGCAGTCCGCGTCGGCGGCGGAACCGAGTCCTCGTTGAGCTCACTCATTTCGACAACCATGAATCCCCCTTGCGGAGCAGCGTGGCTCTCTGGCGGCGAGCCGGCCGAGTACTCGGAGTCTTGCGGTGGCGAGGCCGGCTGCTGGTGCGACTGCTGGCGCGGCTGCTGGCGCGACTGCTGCTGACGCGACTGCTGCTGACGCGGCTGCTGGCGCGACTGCTGGCGCGGCTGCTGCTGGTGATGCTGCTGGCGCGGCGGTGGTGCCGGCTCAGGGTTGGCGGGCAGAGGGCGTGCGCCATGGGCCAGTGGCGGCGGTGGTGGGCCAGCTGACGACGACGCCGATGGGTTGTGGTCGTTGAGGAACATGGCGTCCGAGTGCGGGAGCGAGGCCTCGGACGGAACGTTCCGCGGAGTGGCGAGTGCGGACGACGGACGGGCCATGACCGAGCCAAAGGCCTGCTGGCGGAGGCGGTCGATCTCTACCTTGATTCGTTTGGCCTCGTCGTAGGCCTCGCGGTCGACAGCAGCAAGCTTACGGGCCTCAAGGGCGGCGAGCTCGACACCGACCTCCTTCAGAAACTCAATCTGCTGCTTGATCTGCTGGCACGCATCGTAGTTTTCAGCCCGCTGAGCGTCAGCCTTGGCGGCCTCGAGCTTGCGGAGCATGCGGGCAGTGGCGACGTCGAACGAGAGGTCAAAGGAGAGGTCGTCCATGGGATCGACGTTGGAGGCCTTGTTGATGAGGCCCCACACCGCCGGATTGTCGTGGAGCATGGCGCCTGAGACGGGGCCCGGCGGAGCGTCAGCTGCGACGAGGCCGAGGCGCGCGGCGGCGGCGTCGACCTGGGCGGCCTGCACGACGTCGCCGAGGACGTTGATGGCGATGAGACCGACCTGGTTGTACAGATTGTACTTGTTGATGTGGCACTTGTGGACAACAAGCTTGACAAACTCGCCGATGGCGTCGATGTGGACCGACTTGAGCTCTCGGGCCTTGTACTCGGTCCTACGGTTCGAGTCGAGCGACATGTAGCCCAGGCGCTGGTACTGGATGCTCTCGAGGGCCCGCGGCTTGGACGGCGGCAGGTTGCCGACAAACAGCTCAATCTTCGTCGCCACAAGGTACTGGTGCGAGTAGAACTGCAGCTTGCGGATGCGAGCGGGTGCGTCAAAGGCGAGCACAATCTCCAGCGGGTAGTCACAGAACCGCGGCGAGCGCCAGCCCTTGGTGTGCGGCGTGTGCCGCTCGAGTTCGACCACAGGATGCTCGTCGTCCTCGCCGGAGCATGCCACGACAGTGAATTTGAGCTTGCTCGGCATGGCAAGGCTGCCCTGTGCGGGTTGCGGGTGAAGGGGGGGGGGGGGGAGGAGGTGAGTGGCGTGACAAAGGCGCGGCGGGCGGTGGGTGGTGGTTGCCTGCTAAAACGCGCGCCAATGGCGGCCAACTTTGAATGTTCATTCATTCACCAGCCATTCACAGGCTCTGGCTGGCGCGTACCGTGTCCAGGAGTGGGGGGGGGGGAAGGAGGGCAAAGGAGGGAGGGGGGGAGAGGGAGGGAGGGGGGAGTGAAAGAAAAGGTCGATGTGGGGGGGGGGGAGCCAAAGTGGGGTGAGGTGGAGATGGGAGAGAGGGTGTGGGAGAGGAGAGGTCCGACGACCGGGGGGAGGAAGCCTGAAGGTGGCGGGACGAAGCAGTGAGCTGAGTCGCGTGCGCGCTGGTGGCCGAGTGTGAGCTTGGGGCATGGTAGCCTGCAACGATTAATTGAGGCTGTGAACAGAGTGTGGGACGGTGATGGGGAGTGGCGTAGGCGCAACGGGTGCTGCGGCGGATGCGGTAAGTGTGAGGGCTCCCGGGAGGGTTGCCAAGGGCTCGGCCGAGGTGTCCGAGGTGTCGGTGGACGACGGGTAGCGCGGCGAGATCCGCGGCGAGATGGAGCGCGGCGAGATGGAGTGTGGCGAGTGGAGGTGGAGATCGACGTCGTGGAGCGAGTCAAAGAGCGAGCCAGGGACTGGGCGCGGTAGCGAGAGATCGTTGGCCGAGGAGCGCGGGGCGATTGAGTCTAGCTCGGCTTCAAGCTTGATGGCGGAGGGGTTGACGTAGGCACCGGCAAAGTCTGCGGCAAGAGCATGGGTGTCAAGGCCCGAGTGGACGTCGCGTGGGAGATTGTCGTCGACGACGAAAACGGAAAGTGGATGCGGGCGTAAGTGAGGGCGAGGATGGTGGGCAGAACGATGCAGGTGACGACGGCCTGGGCGGCTGAGCCGCGGGCGAGGACAAAGCCCATCGAGGCGAGCGAGAAGATGACGAGCGAGGCGTAGATAAAGACCATGCAGTGCGGGATCATGGAGCCTCCCGACTCATACTTTTCGGGTGAACAAAGAGGAGGTTGTAGCGGTCGGCAAAGTGCTTGCACACAAAGTACATGAGAGCGGTGGGGACGATGAGCGGGGCGATGGTGGCGTAGGTAAGGGCAACGGTGAAGATGGAGATGCCGTCGACCCACTCGACGTAGTACTCAAACGCCTCCGGCTCGCCGAGCAGCGAGGCTAGCGCGTCGGATGGGAGTGAGGCGTACTTGCCGGACGTCTTCCACAGGTAGAGCAGGATAGGGCCGGTACGGAAGAAGCGGGCGACAGTGACGACTAAGGTGACGATGATAACGTAGGACATAAAGAACGACGACGAGTTGCCGAGCGAGGCCGCGAGGCGGCGGAGCACGTCCTTGGACGTCATGTCATGGAGCTGCGAGGCAGCCGACGAGGTCGAGGTGACAAGCATTGGCAGGACGAGAGTGTTGGCGATGAGGAACCAAAAGTACTTTTTGAGTACCGCACGCTCCATCGTCGACTTGAAGTGGAACCGCTCCGGGACGGCGAGCGCCATGAGGATGTAGGGGAGGCCAACTCGGAAGCCAATAAGCAGCAGCGACGGGATGAGGTAGGCAAAGACCATGTGGGCGCCGGGCTTGTCGCCGAGCGAGGAAAAGGCCGACGAGTGCTCGATGACCACGTTGAGCGAGAGAAGGAGGCCGACCGGAATCTGCCAGAAGAGCATGAGCGCGATGAGGATGGCATAGTTGGCGGCCTGGCGGAGCTTTTTCGACGACCACGAGACCGAGAGGTTATCCCAGATGATGTCCTGCGGATCAGGGGCCATGCGGATGGCGACCGAGCCGTGCTCAAGGGCGGCGACGATGGAAGCCTCGTCGGGCGAGAGGTTCTCGCGGGCGAGTGTGGCGGCAAAGCGTTCGTTGGTGGCGCGCCACGCCTGGCGCGGTGTGGCAAAGGTGGCAAAGCCGACGCCAGTTCCGCACGCAGTGTGCGAGAGCAGGGTGGCGCGGAGCTCTACAGCCGCGTCTGACGCAGCGTCTTCAAAGTGCGACCCAGCGTCGACGCGGACGCAGCAGCAGCCACGGCAGATGCAGCGGGAGATAGTGCGGGGCGGCGGCGCGGCCGAGTGCGCCAGCAGTGGCGCGTGCTCCAAGGCGGCGGCGTCGTTGTCACGGTTGTCGCGGCTGTCGCCTGATGCCGAGTCGAGGAGGGCATGGGTGAGACGAAGGCCGGCGCGGGCGGCGTCGAGGCGGCGGTAGGCCGAGGCGGCGGCGTACCAGTCGATGGCGACCCAAGCGTGGAGGGTGTCAAGCGAGCGAAAGTGTGCTGCGAGGGCGGTGGCGAGGGCGGCAGGGTCAACGACCGAGGTGGGGAGGCCCAACATGTAGACCGACTGGTTCTGGACGACTTTGCGGGCGAGGTGATGGCGGCGGGCGTCGAGATACATGTCGCCGATGCGGAAGAGGAGGGCGGCGGTGGCGGCAGCGGTGAGGCAGGTGACGGCGACCATGGGCCAGAGGCGCGGCGAGGCGATGGCAATATGGACGGCGGTGGTGTACTGGAAGAGGCAGTCGTGCAACGTCTCGCGGCCGGCCCAAAAGTGATGGGCAGGAGGAGGCCGACGGTCACGACGGAGAGCAGGCCGAGGAACCACATGAGGTACGCCTGGGTCCGCAGGTACAGCGCCGCGTCGAGGCCGCACAACTCTTCAAACTCGGTGAACGAGCTCGACCACGCTTGCGTCGCCCACGACCGGTACGCCGTCGGACGGCGGTTGTGCGGCTTGAAGAAGTACACGTGCGGGAAGCGCCGCCGGAGGACGACCAGCCACAGCACGAGCCCTGCCGCGAACATGGCGCCCGCCGCCGAGATCACCAGCACCATGCCCGAGGCGTCGGTGGAGAAGCACGGGACCTGTGTCGGTTGCACAAACGCCGCGGGTGCTGGCGGCGCCGGTGGTGCCGGCGGAGCCGAGCCCCCGAGAGCCTGCCACGGCATAGTGTGGGGTGTAGAGTGAGTGGGGTGTGGGAGGGGGGGGGGGCAAGGGGGGGGGGGGGGGAGGCGGTGACAATGGCGCGACAACACGCGACTCGGACGTGGGAGCGGATGGCACGGCTGGAGCAGGCGGACGGGCAAGAGCGGCAGGTGGAGCTGGAAGCGGTGGTAGCAGCGCTGCCGAGCGGGCAGGCGGCATTTGCATATGGGTCAGGCGCGTTCCGGCAGCGCGGCTATGCAGCCGACGAGCAGCCGATGCTGGACGTGGTGATGGTGGTGGACGATGCAGTGGCATGGCATGCCGAGGCGCTGGCCGATCCGCAGCTGGCGATGCACTACGGCGGCGTGCGCGCGCTGGGTCCGCGCGCACTGGCCGCCGTCCAACGCTGGGGCATGGGTGTGTACTACAACCCGTACGTCGAGCTTGCTGGCCGCAAGGTCAAGTATGGCGTCGTCGAAGCCGCTGCCCTTGTGGACGACCTCACCTCGTGGTCACACCTTTACCTTGCTGGTCGGCTGCACAAGCCCGTAGCATGGATCGGCGTCGAGCCGCTACCGATCGAGCTCACTGCTGCAGTCGACGCCAATGTCGACGCCGCGCTGCGTGCGAGCTGGATCATGCTCGGCGCTGCACCTGCGAGCGACTCGCTCCCCGCCACGCGGATCTACGAGGCCATTGCCTCGCTCTCGTACATGGGCGATCCGCGGTTTGCGGTCGGCGCCGAGACTCCCTCCAAGGTCCCCAATATTGTCGCCGGCAACCGCGACGGCTTTGACGCCCTCTACGGTCCACGCCTTGATGCCTCGCCGCTGTTTGAGCGCTCAGCAGATGGAGGCTGGGAACTGGCACCGCAGCGCGAGCTTCCGCGACTCCCGTCTGCAGTCGCCCGTGCACTGCCTTCTGGTTCAGCCGGTCTCACTCCCGGCGGCCTGGCCTCCCCCGCCACGGCCGCCACCCTCGCCTCGGCCATCCGCGGAATCGTTGGCGGGTCCGCCGCCAAGGTTCAGATCGCCAAGGGTGTTGTCACCGCTGGCGTCTTTGGCTCGATCCGGTATGCGCTGGAGAAGCTGGCAAAAGGCGGCGGCGGTGAGTGCAATGCCACGCTCGGTCGACTATGCTCGCCTGGGTCCGTCATGTCATTGTTGCGGATGTTTCGGCCGTGCCTCTCGGCTCTGTACACGCGCGGTCGGGCGGGGCGAGTTCATCGGTTGCGCATTTCGCCACAGTCTAGTGGTCGCTACAGGCATGCTACGGACATAAACGTAAGGTCTCCATCATGGTCGCAGGATGCACTACATGGTGCTTGGGTTTCCAGGGCTAGATGTGGGCGAGAAGGTCAGGAAATGGCGAATAGCGGACTGCCCGACAAATTTGGTCGAGGCAACCTCAAACTTTGCCAGATCATAAATATATATAAACACAAATGCAAAAATATATATTTCAATATTTCAAACTAACAATATCAAAAATTGTGTTGTGATTGCCTGTCAAGTTATATAAAATGATTATTTTGGTAAATTTTGGTCACATTTTGCAGCTTTTTTTACTGTTTGTTACTTCCACGCTTGGCCGACAGTCGGCCCAAAGCCCCGACCCACTCAGTCAAGCCGACCGGCGCCACTGAACACACACATGGCTGCGCGCAACCCGGGGCCTCATCGCTCCAGCCATAACCCAACCAGACCCAGGCTCGTTCCTTTTATCATCAAGAGATACGTAAATCATGCTAAAGGTTGCCAGAGTTCCATGCCGACGAGACCACGCTGTCGTCGTCAGTGTCGCGCAGGCCCGACCTCGACCTTGATCGCGACCGCGAGACGCCCGAAGTGATGGACTTTGTGGATCCGGACCGGAAAGACCGCGACGACCGCGAAGGGACTGTGATTGTGGCCCCAGAGCGAACGCTCGGACGGACCTGAACCTTGAATTCGCTCCGGCGCCCGCTCAGCGTCCGTGACATGCTAAGTTTGCGAGCCCGTGGTGGAAGCGACGAGGTGGGGGCGGCCGACGCGGCAGCTGACAGCGTGGCCGATGGTGCCATGCTCACTGTGGATGATGCAAAAGCAATCGAGCCAACTGATGACGCGCTGTCGTACATGTCAATCTGGCTCGCTTCAAGCTCGTCTCGAGTCTCAGTTCCGCGAGTCCCTGTTCCACTCGAGACCGAGAGGGAGTTACGGCGCCGCCCGGCTGTCAGTCGCGCCGCCGCAATGCTCCGTCGCCGGTTGCGCTTGCCGCTGGCAGCCTTGAGCAGAGAGCGCTTGGCAGCGAGTGCCGCCTCCTCCATGCCACCTGGATCTGACGTCGATCGGTGGCGGACGAGCCCGCTGCTGACTGGTCGCGTCACGGTTAGGCCGTTGTCCGACATGGCGTCGCGGGCGATCGATCGCCGGCGGAGCGGGACAGAACTTATTGTCGAGTTGAGCTTATCAATCCGGCTCGTGAGCGAGCGCTTCCTGCTCGTGGCGTTGCTGGTGGCGGGGCGGATCTTAGGCGGGTCCGCCTCTGACAAAGAAGCTTGGAGCATGAGCTCGGCGAGTGCGGGCTCGTTGGCATCGGGACTCGGCTTGGCCATAATAATTGTCGGCTGTACGGGCATGGCGCGACGGATAATGACCACTCCGTCGCCATCGCCACCATTACTCTCGAGCGAGTCGGCTGGTTCGATCGAGCACGATGCCGCCAGTCGATCTTCAACAAGCTTCATCGCTGCCCGCGACATCAGCACGCCATCGACGAGATGGGACTCGACAAAAGTGCGCGCGTGACGTGCGTCGAGCGCCACCGCGGCGCGGCCGTGGCAGTCGAGCACGCTCTCTACCGCCCGCACCACCTCGTCGAGCTGCCACGTCTTGTACGTCGAGACCTCGTGCCACGTGTCGATGCACACCCCACCAACAGGAATGGTGGTCGCCGCACTCCCCGCCACCGCCACAAACAGAGCCGGTCCGCTCGGCCGTAATGGGCTGGTGGCCGCAGCAACTGCATGCCGGCGGCGAGCCCGGATGGCCACACCTGCCACCAGGCAGAGCAAGAAAAAGAGACCGACCATGGCACTTGCAACCAGGATCATCGGAAGAGCAGGACTCGGCGCCGCGTCGACCGCTATCGCTTCCCCACATGGCCCGCCGCCGCACACACCGCACGCGTTGAGCTCGAGGCCCGAGCTAGGATGCCCGTCGCAGCCGAGGCAGCTCCGTGAGTCGCCAAAGCACACGCCACAGACGTCGACGGTGTAGTTTTGGCCAAAGCATACGCCGCAGCGATCTTTGCCCTGTCCGCCACCAAAGCACACCCCGCAGGCGTCGACGTCCGCGTTGCCTCCGCCGCACACGCCGCATGTGTCCTGTAGAGAGTTGTTGCCAAAGCATATGCCGCACTCGTCGCGATGGAGATCGGCAAACGCCAGACTATCGGCCGCCGACCAGCACACCCCGCAGCCGTCCGTCCTCGCATCGCCGCCGCACACCCCGAGGCAGTCGTACTGCATTCCGCCGGGTGCACACGTCGTGTTGCAACTTGTTGCACCGCCAGCGCACACACCACATGCGTCAACAATCGCACCGCCGTTGCTCATCGGCAGTCCATTGCAGCCGATACACGTCCCGCCATCGCCGCCGCACACTCCGCACACGTCGAACACCAAGCCGCTATTCGGGACACCGTCACATCCGGCGCAGCTCCGCCCGTCGCCGAAGCACACCCGCACGCGTCCTTGGCTGCACCGCCACCAAAGCATACCCCGCAGTCGTCCTTGTCTTCGTTCTGCCCGTCGCACACCCCGCAATCGTCCATCGTCGCGTTGGTAACGCGCCCGGTCTGGCCACCGACGCACACACCACACCTGTCGAGCCGGGCAAAACCGTTGCACATTCCGGCGCAGTCGCGCACGCCGGACTCACACGGACGGGCAGCAATCGGCGCGGGGGCGCGGGTGGTGGCGGTGGCGACGGTGGCGGTGGAAAAGGCGGCGGGTATGGTGGCGGAGGGGGTGGCGGGAATGGTGGCGGAGGCGACGGCGGAGGAGGAGGCGGTGGCGGAGATGGCGGCGGCGGTGGCGGAGATGGTGGTGGTGGCGGCGCAGGCGTGACCAGAGTGCCCACGCATGCCGTAGTTGTCGTTCCCGACACACCCTGGGCCAAGTGGGCAAAGAACTGTGGCGGGAGAGTAACGGTAAAGGCACGAATGTCGGCCACATGCCCATCAAACTCGCCGCCGATCACTGTGGCTGGGGCAAAGCCGCCTGCGGTGGCAATCTCGGCCAGAAACGCGTCCGATAGCGCAGCAGTACCGAGCGGAAGCGGTGCAGGAATGCCGTTAATATAGAGCCGCAGGACCTTGAACGTGGCCGAATACAGTGCCCCGATGTGGAACCAAGCCTCGGCGCCCAGCTCTGTTGAGACATCGGCTGAAATTGTGGTCGCGGTCGGAGTTACCGCGCCGTCCGAGACTGTGAACACAATCGTCTCGGAGTTCGCATCCAGCGCAAGCGCCCACCCAGGCGAGCCGCTCGTGGGAGACGTAGGGCCGCGCTGAAGAATGCTAGGCTGTGCAACGCCGTGGAAAGTAGGCGCGTTAACTCGCATCCAAAGCGAGAGGCTCAAATCGCGGTGGCCAACGGCATACAGTGCTGCCGGCAGCGTCACCGAGTCACCTGGCAGGATACCGGCAAGGTCAAGGTAGCCGCGGAAGAGGCCGTCGTCGAGGGCGTAGAATGGTGCCGCAGAGTCAAAGCCCACGCTTGGGCTACCCGAGCTAACGGTTCCGGTCGAGCCGTCGATCGCGTCGTCCAGCATCGACGCCGGCGAAGCCGAGACAAAGCGCAGGGCTGAGAAGCCGCCGGGACTTGCGCCGACCGTCGCGCGCGTCAGTGTTGCGCACACACTCGCGTTGTGGCTCCCGCCGGACGGGGTCGGGTCAAAGCGCAGGCCATTGAGCGCAGCGTTGAGAACTGACTCGGTCGCCGACGCCACTATTCGGGTATCAGCCGTACCATCGCCGGTCGTGAACAAGATACCCGACGAGGTGGCAAGCGTCAGCGTCCCGCCAGTGGCGTCGAGCGTGAGCACCGGATCCACCGGCATAAGTGTGCTGACGCCCTCCAGAAACGGCACAATATCTAGCTCCGAGCAGCCAGCTGCAATTAGCCGTGTGCCGCTCCCCTCGAGATGCAGTGCGGTCTTGTCAACGGCGCTGGATCCGGGAGAGTTCAGCACGCTACCCTGGTTGAATAGCGCGGCCAGGTCTGGTGATGCCACCCGCTCGCCGCGCGGCCACGTACTCGGCATTGTCCAGTACACATCGGCCGACCCGAGTTGCCGCGAAGAGATGTCTGCGCCAGCGCCGGTTGCAGCTCCTGGTGCCGCCCGCACTGCGTCAAGCGCCTCAGCTCGAACCCGCAGATTGAGCGGACCGGCCTCGAGCGTCTCGTTGGCGGCGGCGGTCACGATCGAGGCCGAGACGATCCGCCCGCTGGGCGGCACGCCAAGAGGCGCAAACGCCAGTCGGGTAACAACCGGTGTGCCGGGCCCCGGGACGTACGGTTGAGCGAGAGCATGACCGAGAAAGACATCAGCGGTCGGAGCGAACACTGTTCCGGCCGTGCCCATGCCCGAGCTTACTTTCAGTTCAAATGCCGCCGCCGCCGCCGGCGAGTCTGCATCCAGCGGCACCAGCAGCGGCATCTCGCCGTAGCCATCATCGACCGATACCTCGGTGGAAGAACCTGCTGTGAACACAACCTGAGATCCATGGAAAATAGTCGGTGGGAGAGAGGCTGGGAACGTGAGGACTGAGGCGCAGTCGGCACACATAGACGTGACCTGCAGCATCGGCGCCGCAATCGGGCCGTACCACGACGTGGTGTCCGGCACGTAGCCCGCAAACTGGCGCGCTCCGCCGTCGCTCTCCTTGCACGACGACGACGGGACAGCGATGAGTAGCGCGACGTGTCCGCCTGCGGTCCAGCCGGGCAGGGCCCGGACGTGGTCCAGGAGCGGCGTGAGGTCCGGCGAGGTGGCTGTCGGCGTCTCAAGCTGTCCGTTGGCGCAGACATCGGTGGTACCCGGCAGCGTCCATGGGATGACGGGAGGCGCACGCGAGCGGCCCGAGAGCACGCCGCCGTCCGACGCACCGAACGGTGCAGGTGTTGCCGAGTTCTCGACGTGGATGACGACGGCGCAGGCGCTGCTCACGGACGTCGTCTGCGCAGGCACAAGCGAGAGCACAGCCGCCGCCACCTCGTCGGAGGCTCCGACCTCGAGCCGAAACCGTAGCCCGATCCACGTCGTGAGCGGGGCGTTCAGGGCAAGGCTCGTCGGAACGACCGTCGTTCCGTTTGCCAGTTGAACCGCAGTGTCCGTCGCAGCCTCTACGCGCGTCCGCTGCACCTTTGGGATCGCGCCTACCGGGAGCCCTACGCCTACCAACACCACCACACACACCGCCACGACTGCTTTCCACTGCCAAAGCCCGTGCCTCTTTCCTTGCTGCCGCCGTCGACTCGGCGGCCGAAGCATAGCGGGCAAAAGTGCGGCTCGGTCAAGTGGTGGTCAATTGCCCGCATTTGGCTAACACAGAGCAGCAACGGGTCAAACCCAATTTGGCAGAGGTCTACCTGTCACCGCGGTTCCGACGACGGCTGGACTTGCCTGCTCCGCCCTTGCCCTTGGCCTTGGCCTTGGGTCTACCTTGCTTGGCTGCGCCCCTGGCCTTGCCCATTCCTCGGCCGTTGCCCTTGCGGCCTTTGGCTGACCGATCACGGGCCCGGCTCCCAACACGGACGCGAGTCCGAGGCCGGAGATGCGGGGCGAGAACCAAAGGCTCCGGCTCATCGGCATTGGCAGGCTCAGCCTCTGCGACAAGCCATGCGGCGAGAGGCTCGGCAACGGCAGGCTCTGACACTGCTGCGAGCACCTCGACCAAGCGGGCTCGGTCGATCAGGAGTCCGCACTCTTCGAGCAGCCACGATACCATGAACGGCGCGCCGGCAATGGCGGCGGCGGCAACAGCAGCGGAAGCGGCCTGCCGCAGCTCGGCGCGCGGCGTATGGTTAACGATAACAGGAAGGACCGCGCTCGCAAGGCTCACGTTGCCCGCAGCACACATGGAAACAAAGCCCTCGAGAGCTACCTGTGCGCATGCGGCCGGAGAGATGTGTGGATGGCACGCAAGCGTCAAAAACGTGCTAGCACAGCCAGAGCCGACCGCAGCGTACAACGCGGCCACGGATGCAGCCTGATTGTTGACCTCGCAGCCGGTGGTGGCCAGCACAACTTCCAACGCCTTGGCTTGTCCGGCTGCTGCGGCAGCGTGTAGCGCCATCCGGTGGGTATTGCTGGCATCACTTGCGAGCTCCAACAGGAGCTGCAGCGCATCGGCGTGGCCGCATCCGGCGGCCCGCACGATAGCCCCACATGCAACGGGTGCGCAAGCTCTACCGAGCCGAGCAACAAGAGCACGCACCACCTCCGTTTGGCCACATCCACCCGCAATGCCCGTCAGCATTGGCGCCAGCGTGCCAGCGCCGGTGTCGGCAGAGTCGATCGCAGCGAGGACAGCGTCGACGTCTCCGGCCATGCTCGCCGCAACGGCCGAGTAGAGCTCGGGCTGTGCCTGGCACATAAAGTCTAGCAGCACAGTCTGGCACGCTGCACTAACATGCAACACGCTTACGAGGAGCTTATCGCTCATGATCGGGCCGACCCGCTTGAGCAGACACGCCAAGATCTCGGGGCAGAACGGGAGGTGCGGTGGGGCGTGGGGCGAGTGCGGCGCCCAGACAACATTCTGGAAGCCCAGCATGCCGACGAACAGATTCTGTTCCAGATGGGATGTGAACGCGTCCGGCACCATGTCGATCAGCGCCGCCACCATCTCCGGTTTCTGCTCCGCGGCCGCGTCCATCACCAAACACAGCACCAGATGGACGCGATGATCGTCGTCGTCCTGCGAGCATAGCACACGACGGACAACGCCAAGATGCCCTCGGCGGACTGCCTCACGCAGAGCCTCCTTGCACTGCACCAACACGCCCGCATCGGCGCCGAGTGCAGGTACCAGAGCGGCAACAGTGCCGTCGTTGTTGGCAGCCAGGGCGCGTCGCAAGACCAGGTACGAGCTGTCACGCGGGTCAAACAACGCGTGCCGCGCACAGGTGCGCACAACAAGCTCCCGCCACGGTGCAGCATCGGCATCGGCGTCGGCAGTCGCACCAGCCGCGGAAGCCGCCACGGCGGTGAGCAGCAGCCGATTCACGGGTGGGGTGAGGGGGAGAGTCAGCGCCACATAGGCCGCACGCCATTCGCCCCGGGCGGCGCAGGCAGTCGGCCCGGCGCGGGCATACAGCAGGGCGCGGGCGTAGCCGTCGCCGAGGAGGGCGGCATGGAGGTACGAGTTGGTGGCGGCAAGGGCAACGACATCGCCGGCGGTCAGTACGCCCGAGCCATGAGCCACGGCGTGGACCAGCTCCGCGGGCAGGGTGTCTAGTCGCGGCAAGGGGGCGGGAGGCATGCAGTGTGTTGGGTGTGGAGGGCGGGGTGTGGTTGGGGGGGCATGAGGGGAGGATGGGGGGAAAGGGAGTGCCAAACCACGACCTTTTTGCGGCTGCGTCAAACGCGGCTCACCACACACAGCACACTGGCCACACCCCACTCTCACCCTCATCCCCCCACCCCACCCTCTACACCTCCCCTCCCCCACCCCACACACCCCACACACACCCTCCCCACCCCCCCACACACACACGTCATGGTCCGGGCACTCAACGTGGCGGAGAAGCCGTCGGTGGCCAAGGAGGTCGCCCGCATCCTCTCGTCGGGCTCGTACTCGACGCGCAACACATACTCCAAATACAACAAGATCTACGAGTTTGGGTACAACGAGCCCGGGGTTGGGGCCGGGCTGGATATGGTCATGACGTCGGTGACGGGCCATCTGGCAGGCATCGACTTTGAGGCCACGTTCCGCAAGTGGCGGGCGGTGGCGCCCGGCGAGCTCTTCGGCGCACCGGTGGTGACCGAGATCTCGTCGCCGGACATTGCGCGGACGCTGCGAGCCGAGGCGCCGCGGTGCCAGTGGCTCATTCTTTGGCTCGACTGTGACCGTGAGGGCGAGGCCATTGCCGAGGAGGTCCGCGCCGTGGTGGCGCAGGCCAACCCGGGCATTGTGGTTAAGCGGGCGCGGTTCTCGGCTCTCATTCCGGCCCAGATCCACGGCGCCATGCGCAATCTTGACCGGCTCAACTACGCCGATGTCTACGCGGTGACAGTCCGCCAAGAGCTCGATCTCCGCATCGGCGCCGCCTTTACTCGCTTCCAGACCATGACGCTCTCGCAGGCCATGCCGGCCCACTTTGCCGGCGACAACCGGCGGCTCGTCTCATACGGTCCGTGCCAGTTTCCCACGCTCGGCTTTGTCGTTGACCGGTACAAGGAGTGGGAGGCGTTTGTTCCGGCACCGTACTGGTACATCCAGCTCAAGGCCAAGCTGCCCGATCCTGCAGCGCCGGACAAGACCATGCTGGTCAACTTTAACTGGCGGCGCGGGCGGCTGTTCGACTTTCCGGCCGCCGCCCTCCTGTTCGAGGCCGTCATGGACGAGCCAGTGTTGGCGCGCGTCTTCGACGTCGACGCCCACCGCAAGTCCCGCCGCAAGCCGCTCCCGCTCACCACCGTCGATCTCCAGTCGATCGCCGCCCGCAAGCTTCGCATCTCGTCGGCCAACACCATGAAGATTGCCGAGAAGCTCTACACGCAGGGCTACATCTCGTACCCGCGTACAGAGACCAACTCGTTTGCCAAGGGCACCGACCTCCTCTCGCTGGTGCGGCAGCAAGCCGACTCGGCGGCGCCATGGGCCCCGTTTGCCGGCTCGCTCCTCGCTCCCGGCGGCGGCACGTTCTCACCGCGCTACTCGGTGCCACGGCGTGGCGGCAAGGATGACCACTCACACCCACCAATCCACCCAACCAAGGCTGCTTCGGGCCTCTCCGGGGACATGGCCCGGATCTACGAGCTCGTCTCGCGCCACTTTCTGGCTGTCTGCTCCATCGACGCCTGGGGCGAAGAGACCGTGGTCTCGGCCCAGGTTGGGCCTGAGGTCTTCACCACCCGCGGCCTCATCATCAAGGAGCGCGGCTTTCTCGAAGTCTACTCGCGCTTTGCCTCGTGGAATGCATCAGCCATCCCAGACTTTGTGCCCGGAACCGAGTTTACCCCGTCGTCGGTCCGCCTCAAGGATGGCATGACCACGCCACCGCAGTTTCTCACCGAAGCCGATCTCATTGCCCTCATGGACAAGAACGGGATCGGAACTGATGCCACCATTGCCCAGCACATCGAGACCATTCTCTCACGCGAGTACGTCGTGAAGCAGTCTGGCGATCGCCTCGTGCCCACCACGCTCGGTATGGCCCTCGTCGAGGCTTACACGGCCATGGGCCTCACCCTTGCCAAGCCTCACCTCCGCGCCATTACTGAGGCCGAGCTTGCCGAAATCGCGTCGGGCACGCGCTCGCACGACGACGTCCTTGCCAACTCGGTCAATGCCTATCGTGCTTTGTTTGAGCAAGTTCTTGCCTCGCGCGCCATCTTTGTGTCGACTGTTCGTCGGCGGATGGAGAACCTGCCCGACAGGGGCGGAGGCGGGGGCGGAGGTGGAGGTGGAGGTGGAGGTGGGAGTGGTGGAGGCGACGGTGGCGGCGGTGACGGCTCGTCCACCGCCGACATCCCGCTCAGTGCCGTGGTGTTCTCCGACAAGTGCCCGACGTGCAGCATGCATCCGATGCTGCTGGCGCAGGCTGGGAAGAACGGGCAGTCGTTTGTGCTCGGCTGCCGCGGGCGCGAGTGTGCAAACTCGGCGTGGGTGCCGTCGTACGTCTCGTCGATCGAGCCGGTGCTGGATGGGCCCAAATGCGCAACATGTGGTGCAATGTGCTTCCGGGTCACGCTCTCGCGGCGGCTCCCACCGGCTCACATGCATCTCTTCCCCGAGGCCTCGGGCTGCGTGGCGTGCAACCCGTCGCTTGCGGCACTCTTTGCCACTCGCACCGGGCGGCGGCTGGTGACAAAGCGACAAGAGTCGGCGCCGCCTACCGGACCAGCGCCATCGTCCGACTCGGGCCCCAATCTCGTCGCTCTGCCCAAGTTCTTTTCCAAGTCAGTCCTGCCCAAAGCGTTGGCGTCGTCATCGTCATCGCGCGGCTTGGCAGCCGGCGCGCAGCGAGCCCGGCGCGGATCGTCAACCATCCCACGCGCAGCTGCGACCAGCGGAGGTGGTAGGAGCGGTGGAGGAAATGGGGGCGGTGGAGGCAGCAGTCTCTCTTCTGCGACGTCGCGACCATGCCCGTGTGGAGGCACCGCAGCGCTGCGGACTGTCGGCAAGGTTGGTCAGAACCAGGGGCGGCAATTCTGGAAATGCGGCAAGTGCAACGCGTTTGCGTGGGACGATGACGATGGCGGCGGTGGCGGCGGCGGCGGCGGCGGCGGCGGGAACAGCGGGAGCGTGTGCTACAACTGCCAGCAGCCAGGCCACTTTTCGTCCAACTGCCCGTCCAAGGGAAGCGGTGGTGGCTCGGGATACAGCGGTGGTGGCGGCGGTGGGAGCAGCGGGAGCGTGTGCTACAACTGCCAGCAGCCAGGCCACTTTTCGTCCAACTGCCCGTCCAAGGGAAGCGGTGGTGGCTCGGGATACAGCGACGGATCTAGATACGGCGGCGGATCTGGATACGGTGGCGGTGGAAGCGGCGGCGGCGGCGGGAGCAGCGGTAGCGTGTGCTACAACTGCCAGCAGCCAGGCCACTTTTCGTCCAACTGCCCGTCCAAGGGAAGCGGCGGTGGCTCGGGATACGGTGGTGGATCTAGATACGGCGGCGGATCTGGATACGGTGGCGGCGGTGGCGGCGGCGGCGGCGGGAGCAGCGGTAGCGTGTGCTACAACTGCCAGCAGCCAGGCCACTTTCGTCCAACTGCCCGTCCAAGGGAAGCGGCGGATACAGCAGCGAACGGTCAGGTGGGCGGTCGGGCGGTCGCGGTGGCGGCGGCGGTGGCGGGAGTAGCGGCAACTGCTACAAGTGTCAGCAGCCGGGTCACTGGGCATCGTCATGCCCCAATACATAGTCCAGGCTTACGGCTGCGGCCAGTACGGGTTGTAAATGCTTGAGCGACTCGGACTGCGCGCGCACTCGAGCGAGTGATTCAGGACCCGGGCTGGGTCCGAGGCCCGCACAGAGGCCGACTCGGGCAGCGGTGAGCCATCCACGGGCGCAGCAAGTGCCGAGAGCGACGATGCAAAGGCCGAGTGGGTGCCGTAGCGATAGTCATACGAGCCTAGGGTGGCGGTCAGCGAGGGCGTGGGTGACGCGATCGGGAGCAGCGACGACGTGGCAGCATAGCCGTTGCCGGTCGGGTCGGGAGGCGGCGGGACGTGGAGCGGCTCGCGAAGAGCGTCGTTGGTGAGATGTGGGCGGAGGTGAGTAAAATCTGCAGCAGCCAGGCGGAAAGCCTCGCCCCAGCGGGCGATCGGCGAGAGCGAGCGCGATCGTTGGCGAGCGGCTGCAGCGGTGCGTGGTGGTGGATGGCGAACTGGCGGGCGATAGCGAAAGGCGTAGCCGCGCGGCGCCCGGTTGGCGCCCCAGACTCGTGACGAGGCAGCCCAGCCGGCAGACGGCGAGAGTGCGGTCGAGCGCGCAGCAGCAAGAGCAGGCGCGGCAGGCGGCGGGGCGGGCGGATAGCGGGCGCGCCATCGGTTGACTGCTGCGTCGACGTCCCGGTTGCGGTGCGACGCGGCGCGGCGGGCAAGCGGTGAGGGTGAGCGGCAGGAGCGGCGGCGGCTAGTCTGCTGCAGCGAAGATGAGAGCAGCTCGTTGCCGCGGGTGCGGGCGGCGAGCGCGAGGGCGTCGGGCGTGAGCCCAGCCCGGGCGGCATGGCGGGCCCGAGCGTCTGAGGCGTGCCGGTCGAGGGCAGCACTGGTAGCGGTAAGCGGGCGGACGGGTGCGCTGACTGTCAGCGGGAGTGCCGCCGCCGATGTTTGTGGTCGTCTACGCGACATGGGTGGGTGGGTGGGGTGGGGTGGAGTGGGGGCGGGGACGGGGACGGGGTGGGGTGGGCGGTTGGCGCCGGCTTGGCGGGTGACAGGCGGGTGGGCCGGCGGGTGGGCCGGCGGGTGGGCGGGCGGACGGATTGTGTTATAGACGATGGTTCGTTTGTTGGGCCGTCGGGCACGTGGCCGGGGATACGGTTGGTGGTCATCGTCAGCTACAATGCGGGATCACTGCTGTCAATCATCAGTGCCTGCATGACCTGATTACGGAGGGCGGCAACCTGCTGGACAAGCTGCTCCTCTCGGGAGCGCGCAGCGGCAAGCTGCACCTCCATGGCACGGCGCTCAGCCTTGACGGCGCGAAGCTCCAGCTCGGCTGCCGAGGTCGGTGAGACATGCTGCCGCTGAGAGAGCTTGCGTGATGCAGACTTGGCGATCTTGTTGGCCTTGGCGATGGCCTTGGCGGAAGCCTCGGCTGCTGCTGCCGCAGCAGCCTCAGCGCGACGTGCGCGCAGCTCGGCGCTGCGCGCTCTGGCAGAAGCAATTTCAACGCATTTTGTGGCAGTCTCGTCGTCGCCATCAACCAGAACCTGCAGGCACGCGACGTGGTTGGCAAACGAGGCCTCCAGCTGGATCAGATCGGTGTTGTGGTGGGCGGCGAGCGCGGCCATGTCGTGCTCGGGCGACTCGACAACGGCATACGTGGAGTTGAGACCAAAGTCCGGCGCGGCGACGTCGGTATCGGCAAAGTCGCCATCACTAGTGCTACTCAAGCTATCTGCCGCAGCAGCGCAGTGAATGATCGAGTCGGTCACCTGCGAGGTGGCGAGCGAGGCACACATCTGCCCGTCGAGCCACGATAGAGTCATGGTCACGTCACTCGGGGCTGCCGCCGGCCCCGGCGCTAGCGGATCAGCGACAAGCGGAAGGAGCGCCTCGCTGCCGACTGCAATGCCCGAGATGGTGCGGTAGGCCAGAGCAGGCACCTTCCACAACACCGCGAACTTGCTCAGCTCCGCAGTCTTGTGGTCGAGGGCAGCGCAGAGCTGGCCAGCCGAGTCGGCAATGCTGCGCCCACTGGCCATCAGCTGCGCCACCTTTGCCACTGTCGCGCATGCGGCCACCATCGCAGAGCTCAGCTCCGCCGCCTTTCCGCTCAGCTGCAGGCCCATTGCCACCATCTCCTTGTGGAGCCCAAGCGAGGCCGAGTGCAGGATGCGCAGCTTGTCCGCAGCGGCGGCAGCAGCCTCGCGGTCAGTTGTTGGGAGCGCGTGTATATCATTGTATACCATGTTCGCCCCCTCGACCACCTCGATCATGTTGTCCAGGCTCGTGGTGTGGCTCGCATGGCCGGGTGCAGGCCGCTCTGCCGGCCCGACATCGCGCGCCCGAGCCAGCCACTGCTCACCCTCTGTGGCCACCATCGCCGCCTGCGCCACAATCTCGCGGCTACTGCTGACGAGCTCAGCACGCCATGCCTTGGTCTGCGCTGCATCAGCACCATGCGCATAAGCCAGCATCGAGTCGTCCGGGACCGATCCGTCCGCAACAAGAGGCATGACATGATCCGCAAGCCGTGCAAAGGCGGACTGGGACTGCTCGAGCAGGGTGAGCGCCTGAGCCATCGCACGTGCCCGTCGGGCAGTGTAGGCGGAGTGTGCATCGACAGCCGCACGGATCCGATCCAGCCGCTGTGTCGCCTCGTCCGCCTGCTCGAGCGCAGCCTTTGAGGTTCGGAGCGCAGCGCGGAGGTTCTCCAGCATGCGGCTCGCGTGCATCCCGAGGACGTCGAGGGCGATGCCACGGTCGTCATCACACTCTTCGTCACACTCACCATCGTCCCATAACACCACAGTCTCAGCAGCCGTCCTAAGCTCCTCGGTGCGGCTAAGGAGCGGCGCAATGGTCTCCTCGATGCGCGGCACCGGCCGGGCCCAGAACGTCGGATCGATGAGGTAGACGACGAATGAGTCGCCGCTTGGTGCTGCCTCGTCTTCGTTCTTCAGCAAGTGTGACATCAGCGCGGTATGCGACACCAGGCGACCGGTGCTTCGGATGATCAGCGCCTGCAAGGGAAGGCCACGGAGCGCGCTTGTGTCGTGCACCGAGCCGCACAGGCCAACGACACGCCACAAAGACATGGTCGTGAGAAGGTGGGGGGAGAGAGAGAGAAAGAAAGATGTGGGCGAGAGAGGTGTGGTGGAGGAACGGGCGCAGGCGGAAGAGCAAAGGAGGGGGAGGGGGGGAAGGAGATGGTGGGTCTACTGAGTGTGCCGTCATCTGGTGTCGGTGTGTGGAAGGCGAAATGGAACGATGAACCGGTGGCAAATGAAGGAACGAAACGAGCGATGTCAATCACAGTTGCCTCATGGCAACCAATCATGTCACGGTTGTTGCCAATGGCCTCGTACCAGTCGATTATGTTGCGCTTGTTGTCAACGGCCTCGTAACAACCAATCATGTCGCGATTGTTGCCAATGGCCTCGTAACAACCAATCACGTCGCGATCGTTGCCCGTGATGTTGACCTGCATGGCCTTGTAGCAATCGATCATGTCACGGTTGTTGCCAATGGCCTCGTAACAGCCAATAACATCACAATTGTTGTGTGACTAATGATGGCCTGATGACGTGTGCTGAACGGCTCCTCCCCCCCCCCCTGCCGGACTCATACCGAGCTCAACGCTATGATTCCACAAAGGGAAGCGAGACACTAGCCAGTTGGCGGGTGGTGGGGCAGAGCCACCGCAGAGATGGTTCATGCTTCGAGAGTCGCGCATGTGACCTAGGGTAGTGCTGCGGGGCATATTCTTGGTCATGACGCCATACACAAGGTGCGGCACAGGTTGATTGTCAAACGTTGCAACACCCCAAAAATAGTGCCCTCTGCCACCGGGACGGAGCTCATGGCAGCGAGCCACCAAGCCCGACGCGGGTACACTGCCGCAACAAGAGCGAGGTGAGCAAAGGTGAGCGCCTTAAGCACCCATGTGTGCGTAGCATAGCTAAACGTGGCATCATCACCCCCTTTTCCGAGCCGAGCTTCGCGCCCAGACGGTCTGGGCGCGGTTGACCAACTCGCAACCAATGTCCTCGACCAGCACGTGCCTACTGGCAACGCACGCCTCTCTCTCCCACCGGTACGTCGACGGGAGCCAAGCACGCGGCAGCAGCCGTCCGTGTCCCTTGCCCCCCCCCTCTCCTCCTCCCCGTCCTCCCCTCCCATTACTCCCTTGCCCCCCCTCCCCCCTCCCCCTCCCCCTATCCCCCCCCCATCCCCCCTCCCATCCCCCCCCCCCCCCCCATCCCATGTCGGTATCCATGGGGGTGCCAATATGGCCTCCTCCCGCCCTTTCTTTCCAGATGCGCAAATTGGACCCAAGTCCACCCGAATCGGCCAAGAACAACGCCCCCTGCCGCCTGCCGCCTGCCGCCTGCACCACCAAGTCCATACTCTGCCCCCTACCGACCGAGCCTCCTTCCTTCCCCTCCCCTGCTACCGCCATCGTTTCATCGCGGCAATGGGAGAGGGGGGGGGAGGGGGGGAGGGGGCGACGGGGCTGGGTGAGCAGCGACAGCGCAAACTGCTGCCACCGCCACCACCACCACCACCACCACCACCACCACCACCACCGCTATATGCCATTGTACCCACCTTCGGCTCATCTCGCAACGTCGCCAAGGCTATGTCCATACTTGATGCTGATCGGCTCGCGCTCCAGCAGCACGTTGGACTCGGCTGACGAAGCTCTGCTCTCGTACTCAACAAGCACAAGCGTTGGTCACCACCGGCTGGCGCCAGCAGTTCTTGACGTGGCGTGGCCGACGCTGGCTCTACTTGCTTGACCGCAGACGTGTCTGGGGTCTCAGGCACTTGGCCACGATGTGGTGGGGGAGGGGGGGACGGTGGACGATCTGGTGCAGGCGGGAGCTTGTGGTGACTTTTGACGCTGCACGAGTCATGGCCAAGATGTACGGCAGAGACTCACTGGGAGAGGAGGAATGCGCAGCAAGGGGATACTCTGCGAGGGGTGGACAGATCGCCAAGTATGGGATCGCCTGCCAAGGCGAATGGTGCAGACAAGGCAGGAGGCGGCGAGGCAGGAAGCCAGTCCGAGTCAACGTCCGCGCTCTCTGCGACACTCGGGCTCGGGGGCGAGGGCCAAGAGAGCGGCGAGACGGAGGCACGGTATGTGGTAGACGCATCGATCAAGGAGCTGTACACCATCGAGCGGCTACTGTCTGAGGGCTCATACGGAATCGTATGGAAGGGGGTGCGGAAGGAGACCGGCGAAGTAGTGGCCATCAAGAAGGTGTTTGAGGCATTCTACTCGTCGACCGATGCGCAGCGGACCTACCGTGAGGTCATGTTCCTGACACAGCTTCGGCGACACACCAACATTATCAAGCTCCACGGGGTTCACCCTGCGGTTAACAACCGCGACCTGTATCTTGTGTTTGAGTACATGGAGTCCGATCTGCACTCGGTCATCCGTGCTCAGATCCTGCAGAATGTCCACAAGCAGTACATTGTGTACCAGACGCTGCGGGCGCTCAAGTATATCCACTCCGGCAAGCTCTTGCACCGTGACCTCAAGCCATGCAACTTGCTCGTCTCGTCGACATGCGAGCTGAAGGTCTGCGACTTTGGGCTCTCGCGGTCGCTGGCGACAACTTCCGAGGACCTGCCGACGTCGGCCGATCTGACGGTGTACGTGGCGACCCGGTGGTACCGTGCGCCTGAGATCCTGCTCGGGTGCCCCAAGTACACAGTGGGCATCGACCTCTGGTCGCTGGGGTGCATCATTGGCGAGCTCCTTGTGGGCAAGCCCCTGTTCCCCGGCTCATCAACGCTCAATCAGCTCGAGCGGATTTTCAATCTCATTGGGCGGCCATCCGACGAAGATCTCGCGTCGATTGAGTCGCCCTTTGCCGCTGCCATGATGCAGCGCATCACCGCCGAGAAGACCGTCTCGTTTGCCGAGCAGTTCCCGTCGGCCTCGCTCGAGGGCGTCGACCTCATGCTCCGACTGCTGCAGTTTAACCCGGCGAAGCGAATCTCAGTCCGTGACGCCCTCCGTCACCCCTTTGTCCGCATGTTCCACAACTCGGCTACTGAGCCAGTTCTCAAGCACCCGATCCGCATCCCGGTCAACGACGATGTCAAGCACTCTAAGGACTTTTACCGCTCGGCGCTGTACCAGGGCATGGAACAGCTCTCAGCGTTTGTCGCCGGCGACGCGGACACCGGAGACGCCGCGGTCGGCAGTCGACCCGGCGACTCGTTGTCGTCAACCTCGGTCCAGCCGTCGGGATCATCCAGCTCGGTCCAGTCGTCGTCCGAGGCCGGCTCGTCGAGCTCATCGTCGCGATGCGTCGCTGCTCGGCGTGTCTCGGACGCCGGCATCGTCTCGGTTCCCTCGTCGTCGCTCACTCCGCCACGACATGGCCTCCGCGCTCCGGTCTCGACTCCAACCGGAGATCCCGGCGAAGACGTCCGCGTCCTCGACGCCACATCGTCCTCGCCCGAGTCATGTCCTCGGTCCAAATCCAAGTCCAAGTACAAGGCCAAAGCTAAGACCAAAGCCAAGGCCAAGGGCAAAGGCAAGGCCGGAAAGGCAAAGGCAAAGGCGAAGGCCAAGGCCGACGCCGATAGTGATGGTGAAGCCAAGACAGGCCGACAGCAACGGGCCTCCACCGAGCACAGCGGGACGCTCGAGCGCAAGCGGAGCAAGAGCAAAGCTAAGGCAAAGGCAAGGGCAAAGGCAAAGGCAAAGGCCAAGACCAAGACCAAGACCAAGACCAAGGCTAAGAGCAAGACCAAGACCAAGGCTAAGAGCAAAGCCAAGGACAAGGAGCAGGCACTGCCCGACGCCGCGCCAGCTTTGGGGTCGGCCGAATCGTCAGGCAGCTCATTCGGCTCGGGCTTTTGACGGAGGGAATAATGAGGCGTTTACTCGTAAAGTACGTCGTAGTGGCCCGGGCGGTAGAGGAGAGTGCAGACGGGGCGGCCGCCATCAGGAATGACGATTTCCGAGGCGGCGCCGTCGGCGGTGGTGGACTGGTCGAGATAGACGACGCGGACAGCGAGGTCGAGGTAGGCGGTGAGGGCAGTGATCTGGACGTGGTCAGCGTCGCGGCCGACAGCCTCAACCTCGATGCGACGGAACTCGTCGACAGACAGGCCCGAACCCTCGATGAAGAACTGGAAGAAGTCTGCATTCTTGGCAAGGTGGAGCGAGACGAGGAAGCGCATAAACTGGACGATGTACTCGGTCCGCTCCTGATCACGGAAGCAAGCCAGGAGATCGTCGTGCGAGTAGTTGCCGCCCTTGATGGCGCGGAGCGGAGCCATGGTCATGGCCCAAAAGTCGTCGATGAACTCGTCAAAGCCGGCGGCGAGGAGATCGGCCTTGGAGGCTTCAAAGACGCTGACGACGCGGGTCACGTCCTCGGGCTCCGCCAGCGTCATGAGCCACTCGCAAAGGCCAAAGGCAAAGCCGCGATAGAAGCAGTTGCCGTCCGGCCGAGTCGTCCGCATCCACTGGAACTTGCTCGGCAGCAGCTCAAGCTTGCGGCGGAGCGTCTCGGACGCCGTCTCGTACTCTGAGCTCAGCTCGGTGACCGCAACCAAATCTCCCACATACGGCTTGGTCAGCACTTCTTCCTCACGGATCCGCTCCTGCTGCGCGATGATCTCTCTGTCAAAGGCCGCTGCGGCAGGTACGATAGCGTGAGTTCATGACGGCATAGCCTTTGGCCGCGATCCCCCGCGGAGTCCGAGATCACGACCACAACAAGCGACACACGATCGAGGCAAGTAATGCCACGAGCAGGGCGATGCAGTTGGCGAGCCGAGTGATATCGCGAGCTGGGCAACATGGCGACCGAGCCGAGCAGTGTGGCGAGCGAGCCATACGATGTGGCCTGGCCTGTAGCCGACCAGAGCAAGGACACGAGGCCTTGGCAACGCACATACGCCGCCATCCATCCCCCTACAGACAGTACCACATTCCCCATATCTCCCCATCTCCTCCCCCTTCCCTCCCCCTTCCCTTTCCCTGCCCGCAGCCTGTGTGTGCCCTCTGTCACGCCGTACCGTTGTCAATGGAAGCCTGGTCGATGACCACCTGGTCACCGCCTGCCTCCCCGCCTTGGCCTCCCTCTGCTGCTGCTCCGCCAGCCTCTGTCCCTCACACCATGTTGTTCTCCTCGTTTGACGCCATTGCTCCTTCTTCTTCTCTTACACACTCGAGTGTTGCTCACTTGCACTCTTCTCGCCTCACCCTCTCCCCCCCCCACGCCTGCCTGTCCCATGTTCGCTGGTCGCCTGTCCGCCTTCCGAGTCGTCGGTCGCAATCGTGATTGTAATCGTTCGAGTTATCGTTCGGAATATTGTTCGAGTTATCGTTCGAGTTAGCGCTTGAGCTAGTGTTCCGGGTCATCACTGAGCCGCAGTCGTATCTACGGCTATCGTTCGAACCATCGTACGGCCGCAGCTGTATCTATGGCTTTGTATCCCCTCTGCAACTCAACTACGTGACGTTGCAAGGGCAATGTATGTGGTAGACGAGAAAACAAAGTTGAATCAAGAGGTAATGTGTTTGTTCATGTCCATGGCGTGAGAAACAATGATCTTAGCACAGAAAATCTGCTCCTCTCGGCCTATCTCTCCACGCCGCGCCGCCTCTAATCCCATACGCACACCGTGTAGGCCGATTCTATCCGGCGCCACACACTGGGTTGTACCAGGCAGACCATTCTGTGCCTGCTCAGTATGACCCGCCTTAAGATTCACCGCATCACCTGCCATGCTCGGTCCGAGCACGAGAAACTGCGACCTTTTTTCGCCACCGCCATCGCCGACTGCCACCATCCTGCCCACACTACTGTCTCAGCCGAGCTACGCCACAGCCACGTTCCCATACAACAACCCGGCCATACGAGCTGCGTTTGTGTTGTGTGGTCGGCGAAGCGAGCACGATGTCTTGACGGAGCAAGAACCATGTTCACGGAGAGCTGCAGACTACGACCTTTTTCCGCCACTGCTGCCTGCACAGCTGCCCTCACACGCCCTCACACGTCTCCATAGCCACCAGTCGACACCATGAACAGTTTCGAAGAGAGCGACGACGGTGACGTCCTTCTCCCACTTGCCGAGCCCGTGTCCATCTCCGTTACCGAGCTGGACGACCATGCTGTCCTGCCACTCGCCAGCTTGGCACATGGCGCATCAGCGGCAGCCCAAGCCGAAGCTACCGCCACATCAAGAGCACAAGCGGCAGAGCCAAGTCGCCAACGCAAGCGCCGCTGGGAGAGCCACGGGTCCACAAGCGAGTGCACTCTGTCGGGCAACGATGACATTGGGAGAACGAGGCCCATGCTAGAGGACCCCGGCGTGGAACGGGGCGGCGCGCGCGAGCTTGGCCCACGCCGCGACACGGTCGGCTTGAGCGCACGCGGGCACGGAGATCGATGCGGTGATCATTGGTGACGAGAGCCTGGGCGTTTTGTCTGGGGTGGTACAGAGCTTGTCTGGAGCGACTGCTGCGTCGTCCACGACGACAAGTGCATCGAGTGCATCGAGTGCATCGACAGCGGCGCCAGCCCGGGCGAGGCGGCGGATCAGGACGAGTACGGTGGCGCAGCGGGCCAAGAAGCCAGTTGCTGACTCGGCCGAGGTCGAGGAGCGCGCGGTGCGTTGGCGAGCGCGGGCTCCTGCTGGAATGAAGCGGCGGAAGGAGCGGGCGATGTCCCAGCCGCTGTTTCTCCTCTCGGCGTCGATCGATCGCGACGTGCCGCGCGGGGAGTTTGCAGTCACCGGCTCGACTGGCAACGTCTACAACGTGGTCTTTGCCGAGAGGACGACGTGTTCGTGCCCCGACGCGGGGAAGGGCAATGTGTGCAAGCACGCCCTCTTTGTCGGCATCAAGGTGCTTAAGATCCCATCGCGCTCGCCACTGCTGTTCAACGCCCTGCTTCCGTCCGAGCTCAAGGTGGTCTTTGCCAACCTTGCCATTGCGCGGCACGTCATGGCGTCATCGCAGGCGCAGCAGGCGTACGTGACAGCCGTGCTGGGCGAGGGCGATGCTGACGGCGACGGCAATACAAGCGGGGCGCCTGGCGTGACCCGCAAGCCTGTCGACGGCGAGTGTCCAGTTTGCTTTGACGATCTGGACTCGGATCCGGTGGTGTGGTGCCGGGGCCAGTGCGGACAGAACCTACACAAGCGCTGCTTCGAGCAGTGGTCGGCGCACGGCGGCAAGGTGTGTGTTCTCTGCCGCGCGCCATGGCTCGAGACCTCGCTGTCCAACGTCGAGGGCTACATCAACTTGGCCCCGTTTGAACGACGCGCCCTCACTGCACGGCTCGACCGGTACCGATCGGCCTACCAGTCCCGGTACTCGCGGAGGCGGTACAACTACGACCATGATTGGAACGAATCGGCCAGCAATAGCACAGGCAGCAGTGAAAACTGATAGCACTGACCCCCCACCTGTACATGTCGACTGACGCTGGCGCCCGAACTGGTGTGTGAAAGTACGACGACGTTGCATGTAGTAGTGAGCGAGAATCGTTGTCGCAGCGCTTGCCGAGGACCTTGATGACGTCCTTGCGCGTCCAGCGGTCGAGAACCAGGCCAAGTTGGAGAAGGCCGAGGCCAAGCTGAAGGAAGCTAAGGACGAGCTGAAGGAAGCTAAGGACGAGCTGGAGAGGGCCTACAATGAGCTCGAGACCAAGCGAAAGCAGGCGGAGGTGGTGCAGGCCCAGTTGCGTGCGGCGCGTGCGTCGCTCGTCCTCGGGCCGGACGTTGCACCTCTCCCGCCTGCTGCGCCGTCGCTCGACTCGCTCGCCGTCGTCGCCGGGGCGTCGAAGGCAACTCGAGAGATCATGGACGAGCACTGCGTCTTCCACAACGACGATGTGGTGGCCAACGCAGGCAAGGACCCGTCGTTTTTCGACGCCGCGTGCGGGATGGGAACGCTCCGGCAGAGCGTGTGGGAACCCCGGCCGGTCGACGCCAACGCTGTTGAGGCGCTCAAAGTCGACCTGGCGCGGCTGGTGGCGAGGCCGTCGGGCGACTGGATCGGTGTCGTGGGCAGCGTGGCGTCGGCGTCCCGCAACGTACACCTGGAGGAGACGCACAACGCGGTCCTCTCGAGCCATCTCTGCCGCCGCGAGATGCTGCGTGAGGCGCATGTCTCCGGCCTTTCTGAGGCGTTGGAGAACGCGGCTTGCGCTGTGCGGCGCGATGCGAGCAAGATTGAGGAGGCCAACGAGGATGGCAAGTCGCAGGTGCTGTTGCACTCGCGTGAGGACGCCTACCCTTTGGTACCGGTCACTACGCCGCAAAAGTGCGAGTACTTCTGCGGCGAGCGGCAACGAGAGTTCGCAGGCGGACATTGAGGCACGGACATCTGTTGCGGCGCTCACCGCGACGTACTTTGCGGTCGAGGCGCAGTCACCGACGTTTTCGGGCAACCCCGTCGACTTTGCGGCGAGCCTCGTGTACCACGGCGTCCGGCTTCGGCTCGCGATGTTCGAGCCCGGTAACTCGGCCAAGGAGCACCAGGCCGCCGCGTACGCGCTCAACACCTTCCGTTCGCTCTACGGCCTGCCGCCGTTTGTCACGCTCCTCGCCCTCCACGGGCGGTTCATCTCGTCGCGCGACGAGTCGGTGCCGAAGAGGCTGTACCTCGTCGGCTACCGCCTTGACGCGAGGTCTGACAAGCTCCACGCGTACTCGCTTGGCTCGGTGGACGCAGCGATGCGGATACGAAAGCGGCGCTCCGAGGCTGGACCGGGTCGACAGACCATTGTCACACACATACAAGCTACATGGTGGGTGCGGGAGGTTGATAGGAAGGACGTCGAGCGGGGGACGGGGTGGCCCGGGCGCGTGGAACGGGGCGGCGCGCGCGAGCTTGGCCCACGCCGCGACACGGTCGGCTTGAGCGCATACTGGTCGACATACACGCGCGCTCCGCTAGCGACGCGCCCGAGAGGTCGATTGCTCGAGGGTGTCTCCGAGTTCACGTCGGGTCTCCCGCCCGCATGGGTTGCCGCTGGGTTGCCGCTTGTTCCTTCTCCGCGCCGCGGGCCCGCGGACCAGCGCGCAACACCCCACCCAGCCCACCCCCCACGCTCACCCACCCCCCCCCCACGGCCATGCTCCGGGCAGGAGCACACGTACTGGGTGCGTGCCTCCGCCTCTCCCCCGTGCTCCGCAGGCCGGCTCGTGCCCTGGCCACCCACCCCCCCACCCCCACCCCCGCCCCCCTCGTGAGCCCTGCGTTCTTCCCCGTCGGCCGCTCCAACTTTAAGCGCATCCGTGCGTCGGGCGCGTTCTACGTCGACCATACGCGGTTTCTCGAGGTGTGGGAGCGCGTCGGTGAGGACGGGTACACGACGCTGCTCCGGCCGCCGCGGTTCGGGAAGACTCTGATGCTGGACATGATGGCTGCGTACTACGACGCGGGAGTCGGGGCGGACGAGCACGACCGGCTCTTCCACGGGCTCTACATCGGCGAGAACCCCACGTCCGGCGCCCGGGCGCATCACGTGCTGCGGCTCAACCTTGCGCCAAGCGCGAGCGTGGGCGCGTCGTTCGACATGCAGGCATTTCTGGATGATGCGGTAGATGACGCCCTGGTGGACTTTGTGGAACGGTACAATCTCGCAGTGCAGAGGGAGCGGCCATTTGAGATGCGGGACATCAAGCGTGTCGTCGGCGCTGTGGGCCGGGCGGGCGGGCGGGTAATGGTGCTCATCGACGAGTACGACCGGGTGGCGAACGAACTGATGGTGAAGGATAAGGACGCTTACGCGCGGAGCGTGATGGGCGTGTCGGGCGAGGAGGCGTCGTCGCCGCTGCGGTCGCTCCTGACAACGTTCAAGATGGCCCAGGACCGGGCGCCAGTTACGCTCCTCATGACGGGGCTCACACCCATTGTCCTGGCCGACGTGTCGGCGTACAATGTGGCGCGCAACCTGACGCTCCGCGAGGAGTTTGGGGACTTTTTCGGGTTCACGTCCGGGGACATCGAGCGCGGGCTCACAACGGCTGGGCACGGGTCGGGTGATATTGCTGCGGCGCTGGCGGTGATGCGCAAGTGGTACAACGGGTACCTGTTCCCTGGCGCGTCGCAGCGGGTGTTCAACCCGCAGATCTCGCTCCACTTTATGGACTTGTTCACGTCGAGTGCCAGGGTCAAGGAAGCGACGCTGCGAGGCGTCATTGCACCGGACGACTTGGTGTCGCGAAACCTGCGCGTCACAGAGTCCATGCTGAGCGTGCTGGCGACGAGCCGTGCTGGTGCCGGACCGCTCGCCAAGCTCCTGGGCGGGGACGCGACGTACACGCTTGAGGGGCGCGTAGTGGACGAGTTCCGCTTCTCGGACCTCATGCGGTGGAACCTGGAGGGTGTAGAGTCCGAGTCGGAGGACAAGTTCTGCTCGTACCTCTACTACCATGGCGCGCTGACGTTCGCCGAGAAGCCAGGGATGCTGCCGCCGGACAAGCTGAGCATCCCGAACGAGCTCGTGCGGCGCGAGTTCTGGGATGCGCTTCCGAAGCGGCTTCGCGACGCGGTGCTCAAGACGCTCGACGCGGCGTTTGCGGCCGGGCCGCAGGCTTCGGCCGAGCTGTGGGAGGACATCTTCTCGGCGCTGAACGAGCGTAGCGCGGCGGGCATTGCGGACACGTCGAGGGTCGACGAGCATGCGTTCCGCGGGATGCTGTTGTGGATGACGGGCAACGAGGCAGTGAGTGTGCAGACCGAGGTCGCGGCGCCCCGGCAGAGCTCGGAAGGTGCGGGCACGGGCCGGGTCGACCTGGTGGTGGAGCATGTCAAGTCGCCGACGCGGTTCGTGATCGAGCTTAAGCGCGTGAAGGGGAGCGGGCCCAAGGCGCTCGCGGGGGCCGTCGAGCGTGCTGCCGAACAGGTGGCCGACTACGACTTGTCGGCGGTTCCAAAGGCCGCGCACGTGACGCACGACGTGCGGCTCGCGGTGGTGCTCGCCGACGACGATGTGGTCGTGCGCGTGGTGGGCGATGAGGAGTAGAGGATTGAGTGCTGACGCGGAGGCATGGGCGTAATTGATCACGGATAGTGAGTGTGAGCAGCCAACAACTCGTCCCGCGTGGATACCACATCTGTAACCGAGGGCAACGGCTGCCACATCCGACCGACGCGCACCTGAACTCGAGGCGTCCCTCACCGACATCGTTGAGGGGCACCTCGGCGCACTCGCAGCTCGCCCTCGAGAGACCGCGCTTGGCGGCGTCGGCGGGAGCCACTCGTCAGCGGACCAGACGCTGCTCGTGCTCCTTTCGGGCGTCGTGAGCTCAAGCATACCGTTCACCGCGGCCGCATCATGCCACAGCCTCGACATCGTGCAAAAAGTCGACGCCGGCCGCCAGCTGCGAGCACATCGACGCCTGCGGCGTCATCAGCGACTGTAGGATGTGCACTAGCGTGTTGATGCCATTCCACGTCGCCCTCGCCGTCGCCTCTAGGTTGGCCTGGAACTGTGCCATCGCTCTCGATGATGCCAGGTTGTCCGAGTCGGAGACGCTGAGCTCGATGGTGAGCTGCGGCAGGCCTGGGACGGGCGCGTGGAACGCGTCGGGATGGATGGCGGGCAGCGATGCGCTGAGCACCAGCGACGTGTCAGCGCGCGCGCTCAGCAAGTCGGCGATCATCGCCAGCGGACGGAGCTTGCCGACCGTCGTCCTCGCGCTCAGCGACGAGGTGCAGCGGAGGCCCAGCGCGAGGTGCGAGACCATGGCGCACGACTGCGGCATCATTGGCGCCGCGTACTGGAGGCCCGAGAGCGTCACGTTCGAGACCGGGAGCCGTAGGGAGGATGAGGTGCTGCGTCGTCGGGTTGATGGCCACGTTGAGCGCAAACTCCACCTGCGGCGCGTGGGGCTCGACCACGCGCACAGCGTGAGCACGCAGGCAAGGTCGGGCTCGGCCATCTGCGGAACGAGGTCGTGAAGCAGGGCGTGAGCCACCAGTGAGCCCGGCGTAAGCATCACGTACTGCGACGCTCAGCACCGCCGGTCCGCTCCCGTAGCGCAGGCTCGTGACGAGCGCGAGCGGGACGTCGACGCGAGCGAGGTCGAAGATGCCGCCGCATTGCCGCGTCACGGCGCCACTTCCGACCCGCGGCGGTTGGACGGGCGTGTGGGGACGGGCGCGGGGACAGGGACGGGCGCGGGCACGGAGATCGATGCGGTGATCATTGGTGACGAAAGCCTGGGCGTGTTGTATGGGGTGGTACAGAGCTTGTCTGGAGCGACTGCTGCGTCGTCCACGACGACGAGTGCATCGAGCGCATCGACAGCGGCGCCAGTCCGGGCGAGGCGGCGGACCAGGACGAGTACGGTGGCGCAGCGGGCCAAGAAGCCAGTTGCTGACTCGGCCGAGGTCGAGGAGCGCGCGGTGCGTTGGCGAGCGCGGGCTCCTGCTGGAATGAAGCGGCGGAAGGAGCGGGCGATGTCCCAGCCGCTGTTTCTCCTCTCGGCGTCGATCGATCGCGACGTGCCGCGCGGGGAGTTTGCAGTCACCGGCTCGACTGGCAACGTCTACAACGTGGTCTTTGCCGAGAGGACGACGTGTTCGTGCCCCGACGCGGGGAAGGGCAATGTGTGCAAGCACGCCCTCTTTGTCGGCATCAAGGTGCTTAAGATCCCATCGCGCTCGCCACTGCTGTTCAACGCCCTGCTTCCGTCCGAGCTCAAGGTGGTCTTTGCCAACCTTGCCATTGCGCGGCACGTCATGGCGTCATCGTAGGCGCAGCAGGCGTACGTGACAGCCGTGCTGGGCGAGGGCGATGCTGACGGCGACGGCAATACAAGCGGGGCGCCTGGCGTGACCCGCAAGCCTGTCGACGGCGAGTGTCCAGTTTGCTTTGACGATCTGGACTCGGATCCGGTGGTGTGGTGCCGGGGCCAGTGCGGACAGAACCTACACAAGCGCTGCTTCGAGCAGTGGTCGGCGCACGGCGGCAAGGTGTGCGTTCTCTGCCGCGCGCCATGGCTCGAGACCTCGCTGTCCAACGTCGAGGGCTACATCAACTTGGCCCCGTTTGAACGACGCGCCCTCACTGCACGGCTCGACCGGTACCGATCGCCCTACCAGTCCCGGTACTCGCGGAGGCGGTACAACTACGACCATGATTGGAACGAATCGGCCAGCAATAGCACAGGCAGCAGTGAAGACTGGTAGCACTGACCCCCCACCTGTACATGTCGATGCTGATTCTCATTTACTCGCCGACCTCGCCCCCGCCATGGGTCCCACCACGCCCGCAGGACTCGCGCTGGCTCAGCTACGCCATCGTTTCGTAGTCGAGCGAGGTCGATGACACTGTTGCACTTTTTGTAACGCCGAATGTTATTATTCACCAGAACCCGCAGAGCCCCCCATAACCCATGTAGCCTCGTCAGTCCCACTCAGCCTCACTAGACCAGTATACTCCCCACCCCACACTGTCCCAACTCTACACAAACACCTCAGGCGGCCTTGCACCTCCCCAGCTTCCCGCTTCCGGCCGGTTCGCAGCTCCTCCCCACTTTGTTCTGCGGTTTCTGTGCTATTTTAAGAAAGCGCCGAACAAAACCATTGCAATTCTGTGGCTACAAAAGTCGAGCGAAAATGTCACACTTTCGAGGAGAGAGCTTTTTCTCATCCCACCAGCCACAAATAGCCCAAAGCGCTCAATCATGGCCACCAACCCCGCCAAGTTCAACATCAATGCCACCTGCGATACAATTGACTCTGCCCGCCACATTGCAAAGTGTGTTTACCCGTTTACAGACAAAGAGAACCGCGCTGTGGCTCGCAACAACATGACGGAGGCCTTTGCTCGGCACTCGGACGCAGATGGCCTCATCAGCCTCGTCGGCATTTCGAAGGCGATGAAGGATACCATCTACGTCAACGGCGGCGCGTGTGAGCACGGTGCTCTGGTCTCAGGCATTCTTGCCGAGAGCTTTGACCTCGCTGTCGCCGCTGCCTGCTTCCACGCCGTCTTTGCCGTGCGTTTCCGGAACAACTCGAAGGGCGTACGCATTGCCGACGGCCGGGTCAATCGCCAGCGCCGCGAGGAGTGCGAGCGCTTTGATGCATCGGGCTTGGTCAAGGCTCATACTTTTATCTCCTTGTACATCGAGCGCATCTACTCGTCTGCCTCCCGCCGCGTCTACTCCCACACCGATCGCTCGCCCGCGGGCAAGCTCGAGTTTGAGCTGACCGACTTTTGCTCGCCGGCGGAGATGATCAATGCCGTTACCTTGCTTCGTGCTCCCTTCGCCGACGTCTTTGTTGACGCCGACGTGGTCGTTCTTAGTGAGACCTTCTTCGGCAACGACTCCTACGACGACGGCGAGACCGATGTTGACCAGGTTGTCGCCATGGACGAGGTCAAGATCTTCGAAAAGTCCATGGACGACAAGAGCAGCGAGTTGAAGTTTGATCCCTCCTTTGCCGGCTACCTTGTCTTATCCGACGACGACGACGAGGATATTGTTGCCAAAGACAAGGCCCCAATGGATGAAGTCAAGATGTGCGTGGCTGACAACAGCAGCAAACTGGAGCTCGATGCCACCTTTGTCGACTGGTTTGCCCATTGTGAGAACGACCGCATCTTTGACGTTGCCGACCTGGACGACCCCCTCGCCCTGCCGATGCCCGATTTCGTCCGCCCTATTTACTATGATCCGACCGACCCGTTCGGCATTGGCTTTGTTCCCACACCAATCCTGGCGTACGAACTCGCAGACGACAACAGCATTGACCATCTTCTTGCGTAACGCCACCGTAAATCGCCATCACGCCGCCATTCGTCCAACAACCCCCATCGGCCACCCTTTATCAGTCATCCCCCATCGCTAGGCCTCATCGGGCACAAGCTGTCCCCGCACGATGCATTGCAAGCACACTCCAGATAGAAACGCCCGATGCCAACGGTGTCCGGGCATTCGTGTGATCCAGCACCTGCCGTCGAGGGCGTATGCCATCGGCACAAGAAACAAAGAGCGCGTCGCCGCCGAGAGCGCCAACCGGCAGCCGATGAACAGCGAGCGGGAGAGCGGCCAGCAACCGGCAGCCGACGAGCAGCGAGCGGGAGAGCGGCCAGCAACCGGCAGCCGACGAACAGCGAGCGGGAGAGCGGCCAGCAACCGGCAGCCGATGAACAGCGAGCGGGAGAGCGGCCAGCAACCGGCAGCCGACGAACAGCGAGCGGGAGAGCGGCCAGCAACCGGCAGCCGACGAGCAGCGAGCGGGAGAGCGGCCAGCAACCGGCAGCCGACGAACAGCGAGCGGGAGAGCGGCCAGCAACCGGCAGCCGATGAACAGCGAGCGGGAGAGCGGCCAGCAACCGGCAGCCGACGAACAGCGAGCGGGAGAGCGGCCAGCAACCGGCAGCCGATGAACAGCGAGCGGGAGAGCGGCCAGCAACCGGCAGCCGACGAGCAGCGAGCGG
>NW_013657648.1:355459-357393 GCF_000142905.1 Thecamonas trahens ATCC 50062
TCCCCCCTTCCCCACCTTCTGTTTATCATGATCTCTGCTGATAGCTCTTGTGCTCTCTCTCTCTCACACTGCCTCCCTCCCTCCATATGCCAACCCCCCCCCCCCCCCTCCCGTGCTCACACACACCGTATATGATCTATATCGGTGTATGTGTGTGGGTCTTTGACGCTGCTGATTACCTCCATTCTCTCTCATACAGGGCTTTGTGTACATGTGTGTCGCCGATCATGACACAAGGCGCCGCGTGGCCATCGGGTACTTGGCTGACCTGGAGGCTCGGTTCAAGGCTGACATTTCGCAAGGCGAGCGCGCATCGGCCGGTGCCATTCCGCAGTTTGCGCGGACTATGGCGTCGCGCATGGACTTTTTCAACAACGATCCCTCGGCTGACAAGCTCTCGCACATCCAGGCCGAGCTCGAGGGCGTGCGCGAGAACATGCTCGAGAACATCGACAAGATCCTTGCTCGCGGCGAGAAGATCGAGTTGCTCGTCGCCCAGACCGAGGAGCTCAACCAGCAGGCAGCCACCTTCAAGTCCAAGTCGACCAAGCTCAAGCGCCAGATGTGGTGGCAGGACAAGAAGATGTCTGTCATTCTCTGCTTTGTCTTCCTTGCAATCATCGCCGTCATCGTCACTGTCATCTGCGCCGCCACCGGATGCGGCTCCAAGAAGTAGCCACCTCCTCGACAAACCAGCAAACCTTCCGCGACACATCGTTTACTCTCACGAGACATGTGTCCGCGGCGCCGAGATCACGATCTCAATGTGCCCAACCTCCAGCAGCGGCAGCGCGTATGACGCAACGGTACAGGCAACAGTGGCAGCCTCAATGATCGCGTACGCCAGCTGGTGGATGCCAAAGATGTCGAACCAGACGATGCGCTCATGGAAGAGGTACAGCAAGACCGAGAGTCCGCAGGCGAGGCCGAGATTGAGCGCCGAGTACCACGGATACGACGACGACGGCGGAGCCCAGATGTAAAAGTACGCCGTAGATACAAAGTTCTGCCCGAAGGCTGCAGCAAAGTACGCCACCGATGCTGCCACATGCCAATCCTCCCACTCGCCCATGGGCACGACAGCGAGGATGGCGAGGAAGAGGACTGCGAGAGAGGTCAAGATCAAGTTGATGCCAGCGACCACCCGCTGTGCCGCACTCGCATCGGGCAACGACCATCTTGCCACTGTGGCCACAATGGTCAAAGCCACAACAAGAACAAAGGTACCAGTGTTTGCCAGAGCAAAGGTAAACGAGGCAGGAGCTGAAGCTGCTGCATCTGACAGCAGAGGAAATCGGACCGAGCAGGAATACGAAGTGCGACAAGCAATGACGACCGGAGCCACCAATCCCATCATTGCCCAAACAAACGATACAGCCACAATCGTTATCAGTCGCACACTACCCATGCGACCGCCAGCCTTCCGTCCTGTACCCATACCACCACCTCCACCACCTCCACCTCCTCCACCTCCTCGGCGACCTCCTCCGCCTGCACTCACTCCTGCTCCTGTCCGGCTCCTTCGTTGCATCTCCCCGCCCACTCCAGCCTCGCTGTCTCGCCCTCGCAGGATGGTTACCGCCACGTCGAGTGTTTCTCAACTCAAACTTGAGCTCTTGTCCGTCTCCTTGCCCGAGCCCAAGCCCGAGCCCCGAGTCAGAAGCCCAAGCCCGAGCTCAAGTCTCGCGCCTCGCCCCACCAGCCACCTCGCCGTCAAACTGTCATTGATTCGTTGGTGCTCCAACTCGCTCATCGCCCACCCGCCCCGCCACCAACTCATCGCCCACCCGCCCCGCCACCAACCCATCGCCCACTTACCCCGCCACCAACCCATCGCCCACTTACCCCGCCACCAACCCATCGCCCACCCGCCCCGGCACCGATCATGGACACAGGCCTGAGCTCCACCACTGGCCTCTCTTATCGTATAGTTC
>NW_013657648.1:357493-372037 GCF_000142905.1 Thecamonas trahens ATCC 50062
AAAAAAAATAATAAAGAGTTAACAAAAGTGGAACATTTTTAGTAAATACTAGAAAATAAGAATTATATGTGTGTTTTAAGTATATTATTTACATGACGATAAAGATCCGAAAGTAGTTGTAGAAAAATAAATGAAGAAAAAGTGAATAAAAAATGACTCAATAATAACCAACCCATCGCCCACCCGCCCCGCCACCAACCCATCGCCCACCCGCCCCGCCACCAACCCATCGCCCACCCGCCCCGCTACGAACCCATCGCCCACTCGCCCCGCCACCAACCCATCGCCCACCCGCCCCGCTACGAACCCATCGCCCACTCGCCCCGCCACCAACCCATCGCCCACCCGCCCCGCCACCAACTCATCGCCCACCCGCCCCGCCACCAACCCATCGCCCACCCGCCCCGCCACCAACCCATCGCCCACCCGCCCCGCCACCAACCCATCGCTCTGCCTCGCCGGCAAACAGTCGTTGGCCAAAAGAAAGGCACATATATTCTCACCAATGCCTAGCAAATCCAGATTCCAATAGGCGTACCCTCCTCCCATCTCTTCCCCCATCCACCCATTCTTCTTTCCCTATCTCCGAAAAGGTGCCTCCCTTCTTCCGGCAAGTTCTCCTTGCCTACGGCGAGCAGATCATTGACAGGGAGAAGACCATACTGTGGCAGCGAACGAATTGGCTGTTGATTAATTAGCGTTGCTGCCCTTCTCCCGCATTTTCCCCGCACTGGCATGGTCAAGCAGGCTTGACCAGGAGGGGGGGGACAGGCATACTCGACTTGAGAACGTATTCGGGGGAGTGGCACACGGCCGCAAGGCAGACCACCAAGCCATGGAAGGTAGTCGTGCTTCGCGTGTGGAAGCAAGCGTTCATTCGGTCCTGTATGGTCTGATTCAGACGCGGCGAAGCGGCTCATCGCTGTCGACCATCCTCTTCCTCGTTCTCGATGGCTTGCAGCTGGTGCCGTTTGTCTTTCATCCATCGTTTGCCTTCAAGTACAGCCTCGTCCAGTTGTACTCTTCGGCTCTGTCAAGATCGCCTGCTGAGACTTCGGCAACATCGCTACTTCAAGCTTCTCTCTCGGAGCAATCGTTCTTTGTGGTTCTTCTCCTCGTTCTCCTCGCTCTCCTCGCTTTCTCGGCCAACGTCGGCTACCTCTACTCATCATCGACTCATCATGGCGCAACATCGTTTGCTCGGACCTGGGCGCCCAAGATCTTCAACACCATCGTCCCACCCATGATCTCCTTGTTCTACATCACCATTCTCCAGTTTCTCCTCCTCCCGGCTGCCTGCGAGGTTGCGGTAGACGACTCGCCACATCGCATGGTGTGGGCCATGGCGACGTCGACTCGGTGCTGGTCTGGATGGAGAGTAGCTATCGCTGTCCTTTCCCTCGCGCTTTTGATCTGCTTCTTTCTCCCATTCTCCTTCCTCATGGCGCTGACGTACTACGATCCGCGGCCATTCTCTGATGATCTGGCCGCCCGCCCGCTTGGCCGACAGTATGCCTTGTTTGTCGCCGTCAAGACCGCCGTCATTGCCGTCTTTCGACTTGCGCCGCGCAATGCCATCCCTCTCGCTCGTGTCTTTGTCCTCCTCCTGGGCTTTGGCTCGCTCGCCTACTTTCATATCACCCGCATCCCGTACTACTCGCGGTTGCTCAACTACATCTACGCTGCCTTGTTCACCTTGCTGTTTGGCGGCTCGATAGGCTCGGCAGCAGCTGTGCTGGCCTCGGACCCGGCGTTAGAGTGGCCATTCTTCCTTGGTGTCAGCGGAGCCGTGGTTGGCGGCGCCTGCGGTCTCGCCGCCATGCGATGGCGGTACCTTGTCGTCGAACGCAAGATCACCCGTTTCGCGAGCTCGGCACAAGACTTGCTTGACACCCTGCTGGCTTCTCGCAATGCTGCTGGACGGGAAGCCAATCTATCGCAAACTGCCGGCAGCGGCACCGACATGCAAGCCTATGTTGCCGGCATCGACCCGGTGCTAGGCGAGATGGGCGCGCATGGTGCCACTGCTGAGCTTTCGATTCTTCGCGCCGGTGACAGCGATGCAAACTTCCGCCCCCATGACAGGCTTCGCTTGATCCTCATGCGGTCGGAGCGCGAGGTCGAGCTGCTGGTCCGCGCTCATGTTAGTGCCCGCCTGGCGGCCATTCCCGTCATCGATGACAACGACATCTTTGGCATGCTGGATACGCGCCAGGCGGCGTTTGACCAAACAGCCAGGACTCTGTTTGAGCTGGGCATCGAGCTCTACCCGCGATCTGCGTTTGTCCGTAGCGCGTATGCACACTACATCAATGAGTTTGCTCCTGCCGAGGTTGGCACGGCCATGGTTGCCATTCAGGCGGCGCAGCTCATGCCAGCTGCTTTTGACATCCGCCTCATTGTCCACGGCTTTGAGCGCAAGCTGCTGCATACCATGCAGGGCCGGGGCTTTGGCGAGACCGACACCCGTATGGATCTTGTCTCATATGTCGAGTACCAGAAGCACTTTCAAGTTGCTCGCCAGTACCATCGCGACACCCTTGTTGCCACCCACACCTTTTGGTCACTGCTGCACTCCGGCCGGTGCTCCAGCGCCTCCTTTGCGGCCGCATCCCAAGCCGTCACGCGCGCCGAGCGCCAGGCCTCGATTGCATACAAGCGCCTCATTGCCCGCTTTCCGCTCGCGGTTGAGCTGCTCTACTCGTACGCGTCCTTTATTGAGACCGTCCAACGCGACAGTCCCCAGGTCGAGGCCATCCGAGCTCGCGCCGCATCGCTCGTCAATACCTCGTTCGAGATTCCGTCAGTCCCGGACATGCCGCCTTCTGGTGCCCACCCAGCACTTCATCTCATGGGTATGAGCCGCAGCCCTGCATCGACCTCCATGGAGAGGCATCCTTCACCGATGCACGCCCACTCTGGCGGCAGAACGGCGCAAACGTCGTCGTTGCGTGGCCCGGCGTTGTTGCGGGCGAGAGCGGGTAAGATTCGCTTGAGGGGCGCAGACCACAGGATCAACAAGAGTGCCACCAAGCGCAAGATGCACAGGAAGAAGTCTAATGGCAAGAGAAGGCGGGCACGCTCCGTCTCAAGCGGACGATCTGCGCTTGCCTCCGCCAAGAAGGTGGCTCTGACCAAGTCGGGCGCGAAGAAGGGCAAGAAGAGGAAGTTTTCAAGGAAAGCGCTCGCTGCTTCGATACCCGCATCTCGCAAGTTGAGCGCCAACGCGTCGGCATCTTCATCGTCGTCGACATCATCTTTGCCATCCTCGGCCTCCTCGTCGTCTCAGAACCTGTCTACAAGCCGGAGTGCGCATGCCTCTTCTGAGCATCGCGAAATGTCGACGCTGCCAAACGCGTTCAAGAAGCCGAAAAAGTCGAGCCTCAAGCATAGGTCAAAGTATGGATCATCTTCGGGCTTTTCGGCGCTCTCCTCGTCGACCTCGTGTGGTCCACCACAGAGAAAGTTCAAGCGATCCAAGGCTCAAGCTCGCGCCACCAGCAGTAGCGACGACATGAGCATCTTGCTTCCGCAGCGGGCGATGTTTGGAACACCGATGGAGACTGTGGCAAACAGGCCGAGGGAGGACAACACGGCAAGCGGATCAGAGTTTACCCCCACCCCCTCCCACAGCAGGTCCTCGCGTGGCCACCGGTTCTTCAGCCGTGGCGCGTCGCGACACCGGGGCTCGATTTCCTCGGCTTTCTCACGAACGTCCTTTGAGCATCACGCTGCGGCGCGCGAGAGGGTGCTTTCAGCCAAGTCACAAGCGGCAGGGCGGTTATCGTGGTCACTCAAGATCTCAGTCCTTCTGCTACTGGTGTTCTTCGCCGTCGGCTTTGGTCTCTCCAATTCGTCCATGTCGGCCATCAAGGCCGAGTTCAAGCTGATGGACATGTACGGTCGCATGCGGAAGCTCTCGATCGACACCTACCTACAGGTCTCGATCCTGCACTGGTCTGCACTCTCGCCGGGCGCAAGCGTGTTGTACGTCGCGAGCGAGGTGCGCTCTACCGTCGATGCAACGGCGTCGATTGTTGCCGACCACGCGGCGTACCTCTACCGCGCCACGTACGGCTCGGGCGCACACGCGACAAACAAGCTCAACGCGCTCTGGCGCGACCAAGTGATCCCAGTCTCTGTTGTCGCGTCAACGGTCACCACTCCGCCGGCGATCGAAATCCGCATGGTCAACCTCCGTGACGCCATTGCGCACTTGGTTGGCTATGCGCGCGAGCTGGTGGCACGGCCGGTGGGTGAGTGGGTGATGGACAAGCTGCAGATTGATCTCGCTGCCAGCTTTGTGCGCCACAATCTGCACCCACGCGCCCCGCTCTCTTCCAAAATTGGTGCGGGAGCGCAGCTGTTTGAGACAAAGGTCTCCGAGTCGATTCATGTTCTGGTCATTCTCCAGATTGTGCTTCTGGTCACGTCGACAAGCATTCTGGTCTTTATCGGCGTTGCACTTGTTCTGCCAGCCATTGCTTCGCTCCGCAATGAGCAGTGCGACTCGTTTCGGCTGTTTAAGACAGTGCCGCAACCGATGCTTCGCACCATTCAGAGCGAGATGGCCAACGCGCTGCTGTCATTTATGTCAGCCGAGCACGGGCTCGGATTTCTTGTCGACGCGGGATTCGGGCAGAGTAGGTCGGGCTCGGTGGGCTCGACCTCTGACAATTCGACTCAGAACGCTTATTGTTCACGCAGCGACGACCTGCTTGTTCCGAGCATCGAGAGTGGATCAGGGGCGCAACGACCTCGTTCTGATGTGTACGGTGTCGAGGACTCGGACTCGGACATGGACTCTGAGATGTCGCAAATCCGGATGACGCTCTCGCTCGAGTCGACGGCGGCGATGACTGAGCTGCTCTCCAAGTCGGAGAAGGTCTCGATTGTGCGGCGAGTTCAGCTGCAGATTCTCTGCGCCCTGGGCGTTGTTTTTGTCCTTGCCTGTGTCTTCTTCACTACAGTCTACTTCGGCGCCACTGTCACAACCCACTATGGCAGCCTCATCAACGCGTCGGGCATCCGCCGATTCTACGCCAAAGGAGTGCACACAGCAGTGGTGCATCTCGCGGCGTACGCAGACGCGATGGCGAACGGATCGAGCAACGAGACCGCAGTTCCGTTTTGGGTTTTGCCACCTCCAGTCGCTTCTGCCTTGCTCAACAACTCTGTGGGAGCGTTGTGGAGCGCGCACATGGAGGCAAAGTATGGGACCGACGGCCGGAGCGGGACGGATGGGTTGTTTCCGCGGCTGGAAGAGGTCATGTACGGCGCCAGCGGGCTGGATCAGGCCGTGATCAGCTATGTGGCGCTCGGGCGGCAGCTTGCGGGTGCGGCGTTGGAGATCAGCACCGGGAGCAGGGAGAGTGTGCTTGCAGCGGGCGCTACGCTGATTGCGGCACTGCCACAGGTCAAGGCGGAGGAAGCCAATGTGCTGTCGCCGCTGCTCGACGAGGCGACGGCAGTCATGGTCTACGAGTTTGAGTCTGTGATCTCTCGGTTCCTCGCGGCGACGCTGGCGGTGTACGTGTTGGAGAATCTTGCGCTAGTAGCCATCTACTTTGTGGTCTTTGTTCGACTCATCCGGCAGATTGCCGACCAGACGACCCGTGCGCGGTCGATGATTTTCATGATCCGCCCCGACTACATTGTTTTGCTTCCCCAGATCTCGCACTTTATCGAGCACAACACGCTGGTGTCGCTAGAGGAGCTCGAGAGGAATGCCAAACCACCGGGACTGGAGCGACGGGCTGTGCTTGAGGTCGACTCGAACTCGGGCAAGATTGTGGGCATGGACGGTGACGTGACGTTCCTCGGCCTGCCGCCGCGGTCGCTACTGCGACAGCACATGTGCAACTTTCTTCCGCGTGTGGCGCCGCGCAAGCTGGAGGCAAAACTCATGAAGCTGATGCGGTTTCCGCCGCGGCGAATCACTGTCTTGCCGTACATGGACCCAGCGACGACGGGCTCGCAAGTGACGTTCAAGTGTTTTGCGTGGGTAACTCACTTCAACCCAGCATCGAACGATGGCTCAAAGTGGATCAAGTCTATGTTTGAAGATGCTCGCCGGCGTCGCGGGCGGCGGCAGACGATCGTGGATGGGGCGCGTTCGATCTCGTCGTGGTTTGCGCGGATTTGCGGGCGCGGGCGTGTTGCGCCGTTGCCGAATTCAGGCGCAGAGCAGAGCACGTACACGCAGCTCGAAGATGCAAAGCACGTGTTTTTGTGGGACGGAGCGCGACGCTGACCCGGACCGGAGAACTGAGCGCGATGGCGAGGAATGCCGGGAGCTCGCAGCGGTATCGCCTGACACTCTTTTTCCAGCCCGAGGCCGAGGCTGTGGCTGGAATGCTGATGGACGAACAGGTGGCGCTCAAGGGTGCGGATCCGCGGGTGATGCTGCGGCTCTCGCTGCGGCTCAACGCGATGCTGCCTGCGACAGACGCGGTGCTGGTGTGCAACAAGGATGGAACAGTGCTTGAGTGCCAGTCTCAGAACCACATGTTCCTCAACCCGGCGAGCGTGACGTTCAAGAACATCCGCACCGTGCTTCCGAGCTACGAGGTGAACTTTGGAGGACGGCTTGGCATGATGCGGCACCAGACACTAATTGTCGGGACGGGCGAGTCGCGAGCTGTGACTGTGGCGATGGTGCGCGCGCAGGGCATTGTTGTCCTCGGCTTGACTCAGCAGGGCCTCGACTCGCTCGCAGGCGTGAGCCACGGGCTGATGGCGGTTGCGGACCTCGCCAACTCTGCGGTCGGCGTCGTTGTTCTCCAGCCCGGACCGGCGCTTGTGGCGGCTAACTCTGCGGCGCTCGTTTTTGCGCAGATGCGGTACGAGGAGCTAGCACGACAGCCGCTTGCGGCCTTTGTTGGCATCACCAACGGCGACCTGTGGGGTAAGCCGCACGTGCCGGGCTCGAGGAGTGACATGCGATTGACGCTGCGGCGATCAGGCGAGCGGCTGTATGGATCGGTTTACTTTTTGAGGCCCAGACCGTGGTCATCTCGTTTACCGACGCCGGGCCCAAGGCTTCGAGCATTCTTGAGGAGTCGAGGCATAACAGCGCGCCGCTCTCATCAGTCCGCTTTGGCGACGCTCCCGAGGTCTTTCCGATCAAGAACAGGATGGATGTGTCGATTGGGGCGTGCTCGCTCTCGCATTCGATCATTTGTGACTCGGAGGTGACGTCGGCGGTGTCATCGCCCGCTTCGTCGGCGGACGCGTTGTCGTCGTCATCATCGTCGGTGGGGAGCAAGCTGGATGTGTCGTCCTCGACCTCGTCATTGTCGTCGTCGTCGTCGTCGGGCTCAAGTCCAGAGCAGGACTCGGGGCTCGATATTGGGTCTGGCTCGGGGTCTGGATCGGGATCAGGCGAGGCAGGAAAGCGAGTGGCGGAAGCGTCGACGGTGCCCGGCGCTCGACGTGCTGCGTCTATTGGCGAGGCAACAGCAAATGGGCACGGCATTGTCCGCGGCGACGTGTCCGATGTGTGTGCTATCTCAGCCGACACGACGTCGATCACTGATGTGTCGACCACAGCGCCTGGACATCTTGTCCTGCCTGACAGCCGCTCGAGCTCCAAAGATGGCAATGATGATGGTGGCAAGGCCGAGTAAACAGCTCTTCCCCGCGGTAATTTGTCCCCACCCGATCCCCACCCCGCGACGGGGCGTTTGCTGGGAATGACAAGCCCTTCAATCCGTGGTTGGCTAGCCCCCCCCCTGCTACGATCATTGGTCACGTCAGTTCATCGATGGCTAGCCCCCCCCTGCTACGATCAATGGCACCGTCAGTTCATCGATGGCTAGCCCCCCCCTGCTACGATCAATGGCCCCGTCAGTTCATCGATGGCTAGCCCCCCCTGCTACGATCATTGGTCACGTCAGTTCATCGATGGCTAGCCCCCCCCTGCTACGATCAATGGCCCCGTCAGTTCATCGATGGCTAGCCCCCCCCTGCTACGATCAATGGCCCCGTCAGTTCATCGATGGCTAGCCCCCAAAAACTCGCACGGAATCGTGATCGCGATCGCGATCATGGCCGTCCCCTGCCGCCTGACCCCCCCCCCCCCCCCCCCCTTCCCCTCCCCCTCCCCTCCCCACCCCTCTCCCCCTCTCCAACCCGCATTCCCTCCCCTTCTCTCACAACTATGTTCCGCGCAGCAAGTGCAGCAGTCCGGGCGACGACGACGGCAACCATGGCGGTGGCTCCGGCTGTGACTGCTCGAGTCAGCTCAGCAAGCAAGACGTCGGCGACGACGACGACGACGGCAAAGGCGACGGCGGCGGCCTCAGCCACGTCAGCCATGGGTGGCAACCGGCTGGTGGCTGGTGGCAGCCTTCTCGGTTCGGGCAACTATGCCAATGGCGGAAATGTGCCATTTGCCGTTCACATGCGGTCGTCAGCCAACGGCAACGCGTCGTTTGGTGGCATGACCGGTCAGAAGCGATTTGCTACCGGATGGGCGACGACGGCTCTCTCGCCTACCTCGCCGTTCTCGGCCACGGTGGGTCTGGATGACGAGCAGTTGATGTTCTACGAGACGGCGGCTGCCTTTGCTGCCGAGAACATTGCTCCGCATGCAAGCAAGTGGGATGCCGAGTCCATCTTCCCCAAGGACGTCGTCCATGAGCTCGGCAACCTCGGCTTTGGTGCCATGTACACCTCGGAGGAGCACGGTGGCTCGGGCGCGTCGCGTCTTGACGCTGCTCTGGTCTTTGAGGCCCTCTCCATGGGCTGCCCGGCCACGTCGGCCTACCTCTCCATTCACAACATGTGCACGTGGATGGTCGACTCGTTTGGCTCGGACGAGCTCCGCGCCGAGTTTGTCCCGCGCATGGCCACCATGGAGGCCCTCGGCTCGTACTGCCTCACCGAGCCCGGCTCGGGCTCGGACGCCGCTGCGCTGCGGACCACCGCCGTGGTCTCGTCGACCGACGAAGACGTTTACGTGCTCAATGGCGAGAAGGCGTTCATCTCGGGCGCCGGCGAGACCGATGTCTACCTCATCATGGCCCGCACCGGCTCCGAGTCGGGCGCCAAGGGCGTCTCGTGCTTCCTCGTCGACGCCGAGTCGGATGGTCTCTCGTTTGGCGGCAAGCTCGACAAGATGGGCTGGAACGCGTCGCCGACTCGCCCAGTCATTATGCAGGACGTCAAGGTCCACAAGTCGCGCATGCTCGGCGCGCCCGGCGAGGGCTTCAAAATCGCCATGAAGGGTCTCGACGGCGGGCGCATCAACATTGGTGCCTGCTCCATCGGCGCCGCCGCCGCCTCGGTTGGCATCGCCCGTGAGTATGTCCTCGAGCGCACCGCCTTTGGCAAGCCGCTCGCCCGCTTCCAAAACACCGAGTTTGTCTTTGCCGACATGGCCGCCAAGCTCCGGACCTCGCGCCTCGCCATCCGCGACGCCGCCAAGCTCCTCCACGAGCGCTCGCCGCTTGCCACCTCGTCGGCCGCCCTCGCCAAGCTTACCGCCACCGAGCAGTGCTTCGACGTCATCAACTCGGCGCTGCAGACCCTCGGCGGCGCCGGCTACGTCGCCGACTACCAGATCGAGCGCTACCTTCGCGACGCCCGCGTCCACTCGATCCTCGAGGGCTCGTCCGAGATCATGCGCCTCGTCACCGCTCGCGCTATCTTTGCTGACCAATGAAGACCACGGCATCGTCGTTTTGTTTCTTCTTCAGACTACAAGTGCTCCACAGACGAGCCGACGCCGACCCATGCCGGCTTGTGGCCTGAGGCCATCATTTTCCGCGCCACAATCCGCCGCTGCTCGGCGCGCTCGGGCGTGTCCAGCGCTGAGGGCGCCACCGGCCGCAGCCGCGCACGGACGTCGGCGCGGGTGGTCACAACTTTGGAGTCCTGCGCCCGGGTACCCATCGAGGTGAGCCGGCGAGTCACCATTGCGGCCTTTGAGACGGTGTGGCGGCGGGCGTGCCGACGGCGACCGCGGCCGCGGCCACGGCTGCGGCCGCGTGCCACGTTGTGGCGGCGCTTGGGTCCAGACGGCCGGACGCCGCTCCGCGGCGCACTCCCCTCCCAGGCCGACGTGAGCTCAACCGACAAGCTCGCACCCTCGGCCGACTTGTCGAGCAGAATCTCGAGCTCGGCCTGCTTCTCCTGCGCGATACGCTTCTTGCGCTGAGCTTTGCGCTGTGATTTGAGTCGCTTGCGCCGCTCAAGCCGCTCGGGTGTGGCATCCGGGTCAGCGGCTGCCTTGGACGACATGGTGTGGTAGACGTGGTGAAAGTGGCTGGTCGACTCGACGTGGCTCTCGAGCTCGTGCGACTTGGGAGCCACGACGTGGGCCGTATCGTCGTAGGCAGCCCGGACCCGAGCGTGAGCAGTGTCGGGTACGATCTCGGGCTCGTCGCGCTGGCGCTGCTGGTGCAGGTCGAGGATGAGTCGCCGCTCGCGCACGCGCCGCGCCGCCGACGTGTTGACAGCTGCTGTCGAGACCGAGTGCAAGATCGGAGCGTCGAGCGGGACGCCGAGGACCAGGTCGTTGCGCAACATCTCTTGTGCGTACTCGAACGGGGTAGCGTTGCGCGGGGTAAAGACAATGGCGTCGAGCAGGGCCATGCCCTCGCGGTTGAGTGGATACGCCGGCTCAATGAGGTCCTCGATGAGAACCGGGTCGCCGAGCTCATCGCGGAGGCCCGCCAGCAGCGACTGCGCGGCGGCGTCGGCGTCGGCAATGTGCTCCATCACCGAGCCTGTCGACGACCGTGACTCAGAGCGGAACAAGTCGCTGTCGCGGTGGCGAAAGGCCTCGACCCGAGCCCGTCCGAGTGTGGACAGCAGGCTCGTGGCCTGGATGGAGAGCGCCCGCTTCCGCCCGTTCTCGGGCGAGACAACCTTGGCGCTATCGGCGGCGGCAGGAGTCTCGCTGTCGGGCGAGGCGGCAAGCGCCAGCGGACTGGTCGGTTGGAGGCGCGCCGCCGGCGTCGGGCGAGCGAGCGAGGATGAGGCCTGGCTCGCCAGCTGGTACCTTTTGACCGTCGACGAAAACGACTTGGGCACCATGGCCAGCGACATCGAGGTCGACCGGGTGCGCGACCGTTGTCGTGCGAGGACGGCCTTCATCGACTCGGCGACCTTGGCGGTGACCTGGCGCTTGAGCTCGGTGACCTCGGGCGACTCTTCATCTGACGAGAGCGAAAGTCGAGAGCGTTGACGCAAGCGAATTGACTGGTGAGACGGCATCGTCAGAGTCGGTGTCCGACTCGCTCTTGCTCTTGCTGCGGGCATGGGCTGCGGCGCGGGCGAGCGTGTTTCGCGCAGTCGGTCCGACGGCAGTGGAAGGACAGCCTGCGAGTGAAGGCCTGAGCGGCGGAGGCGATCCGGAAGGACCGGCGGCGGATTGGGATGAATATCGGTCTCGCTCTCGACAGCGACCACCGTCTCGATGGTGTCTTCAAACAACTTCGGCTTGTTTCGAGGCAGCGAACGCGCTGGCGCCGTGGTCTGGACTCTCCGTGAGCTACCCATGAGCTTGCGGCGGCGCTCTGAGATGGACGAGACGTTGGCGGTCGACTCGGCAACCTTGAGGTTGTTGATGGACTTGTTGCCGCGGACGTTGCGGAGAGCGACTAGCTCGTTGGCGAGCTGGCACGATGACTCGTCGAGGATCTTGAGGACGTCAAAGTGGCCACCCTGGAGAGCGAGCGAGATCGGGGTTGTTCCCTTGATTGACTGCTGGTAGGTGTCGCCACCCGCGGCAACGAGGAGCTTGGTCAAGTCCACGTCGCCGGCGAGAGCAGCGAGATGAAGCGGGGACTGGTTCTGCGAGTCAAGCTCGTGCGGGTCAGCACCGGCGTCGAGGAGCCAGCGGACGGTCTCGATCTGGCCAACGGCAACGGCGTGGTGAAGAGTAGTGCGGCCCGAGGCGTGGAGGGCGGATCCTGCGGCGAGAACGTCGACACCGAGGAGGAGGAGCGTTTGCAGGACGTTGGTGTAGCCGCCGCGGGCGGCGTGATGTGCCGGCAGCAGGCCGTGCGCATCGCAAGTGTGCTTTGGCGCCATCTCATGGAGGAGGACGATGCAGGCATCGGCGCCTGCGTGGGCGGCGAGGTGGAGCGGGGTGTGGTGGAGCATGGTGAGCGAGTTGACGGCGGCGCCTTCCTTGAGCAGAGCTTTGACCATGGAGAGCGAGTTTGTGACGACGGCGTGATGGAGCGGAGTGGCGCCGTCAATGTCGCGGGCCTCGAGGTGGGCGCCTGCGGCGACGAGGTTGTGAACCCAGTGCGAGGGCGCAGCGTCAAAGGAGCTCACCTCGTGGAGGACGGTGAGCGAGGACGGCGACTGGGCTGAGAGCTCAAAGCCGACCGAGACTAGGGCCTCGAGCATGTCAAGGTCGGCGTCGTGGTAGTGAAGGACAAAGTGGAGGGCGGTGTGGCCATCGCGAGTGCGGGCGTGGACGTCGGCGCCGCCCTCGCGGACAAGCATGCGCATAAAGCCGACGTTCTTGACGAGGACGGCGATGTGGAAGGCGCGGAGGCCGTGGTAGCCGGTGGCTTTTTCGACAGCGGCGCCGGCCTTGAGCAGGGCGGCGCCAGCGGGCTCGGCACCATAGTAGGCAGCGACATGGAGCGGGGTGTGCGCGCCGGCGTCTGCGACGTGGTTCACGTCTGCGCCGCCAGTGATGAGGGCATCAAGCGACTCGAGAGCGTTGCGCGGGAGGGCGTAGAAGAGCGGCGAGCCCGACGGCGCCCATGCGTCGACGGCAGCGCCTGCGTCGAGCAGGGCCGAGACGACGTCTGTGGCGTTGGCGGCGGCGGCGTCGTGGAGCGGTGAGAGGGCGTGCTCGGTGAGCGGCTCGACCGAGGCACCGGCATCGATGAGGGCGAGGACAGAGCGGCGGGCGTTGGCGCGGGCGGCGAGATGGAGAGCGCTGGCGCTGTGCTGCCACGGCGCAGTGAGGTTTGCAGCCTCAGGAAGGGCGTGGAGGAGGACTTTGAGGACCGAGAGGTGGCCACCGGTGGCGGCGTAGTGGACAGGCGTCCCGTAGACGGCGTTGTCCGAGCGGATGGAGGCGCCGTGCTCGAGGAGGGCGACGACGCAGTGGACGTAGCCAAAGCCGGCGGCGAGATGGAGGGCTGACTCGGAGGCCGAGTTGAGAGCGTTGATGAGAGCCTTGCGGGCCGGCTCGTAGGAGAGGCCCGAGACGAGCTCAACGATGACCTCGCGGTGGCCGTACATGGCGGCGTAGTGGAGCGGGGTGTTGCCAAGAACGTCGGGCATGTCAAGGCGCGCACCTGCGGCGAGGAGCACGTGCACTGAGCCCATGTCGCCCGATGCTGCGGCAAGCTGCAACGGGGTAGCGTTGTCGCGGCCCTGGGCGTTCGGTCGGGCGGCGGGACGGCCTTGAGTAGGTCGGCGAGGATGGCGGAGAAGCCAAAGGCGGCAGCGTAGTGGGGCGCCCGCCAGTCGCGCGGGCCGCCTGGACGGGATGCCGAAGCACCGGCCTCGAGCAGGACCTTGACGACGGCGCGGACGCCCGAGGTGATGGCTAGATGCAGAGGAGTGACGCCGGCCGAGTTGGCCATACACGGCGAAGCACCGCCGGCGAGGAGCTGGCAGACAAGGCCGAGCTCTCCGCGGCCTGCGGCGAGGTGCAGCGGGGTGAAGCCCTCTGCATCGCGAGCGTCAATGACGAGCGAGCCCGAGCCAGCCGACCGATGCCAGTCATCGGTTGCGGTCATGGCCCTTCGCCGCCGCGGCGACGGAACGCCTGTACTCGCCACAGAGCTCCTCCGACCAGCCGAAGGCGACTGCGAATGCGAAGAGCGCAGAGAAGCATCACCAGCTTTCAGTGGATGGCGAGAATACTGACGAGAATGATGATGCCGACCTGAGGTGACTTGAGGCGATGGTGAAGACGACGACGACGAGTGCGAGAGATGATGATGACGATGATGATGACGATGACGATGATGATGATCAGCGGGAGACGAGGGATGAGGATGAGAAGGAGGATGAGGAAGAGGATGATGATGAGAGGACTTGTGATACTTGAGAAGGATGGCGACAGCATCATGATTGAAAGCAGCAACAGCTACATGAAGCGGTGTCAGCTTTGCAGAGTTTGTGGCATTGGCATTTGCGCCAGCGGAGAGGAGCAGTGAGGCAATGTCTGTCCGAGGCATTTTGACGGCAAAATGAAGCGGAGTATCACCATGAGCATCCCTTGCATTAACATCCACACCATGACTGAGCAAGTGAGAGACAATAGCCAGATGACCTGCTTGGACTCCCAGATGAAGTGGCGTCTGTCCATGGGCATGAGCTGATGATGATGGGTCTGCATGTTGTTCATGTAAAAGTGAACGAAGTGCTCGAAGGTCACCACTTGCTGCTGCACGGTGGAGGGACATGTTGTGTAAGCCTGGTCGTCGTCGTCGTCGTCGTCGTCGTCGTGGGTGGGGGTGGGTGGGGTGAGGTGTGGCGCCTGTGCTCGGCGGGATCGATCGTTGGCGGTTGGAGGAGGGTTTGGGGGGAAGTAGGGGGATGGGGGGAATGGGGGGG